>NW_007258204.1:469139-523012 GCF_000164805.1 Carlito syrichta | reverse complement strand
CGGAGCCCAGCAGGTCGAGGCTGCGGTGGCCGGGAGTGGCCACTGCACTCCAGTCTGGGCGACAGAGTGAGACTCCAACTCAAAAAAAAGAAAAACAAGAAAACAAAATAAGAATACTTTAAGAGAGGACTGATTAAACATAATGAAAAATAAATGTATGTTAACTCAATAAAATATTGTTAACCTTTTAAATAAGGTTGTAAGTCTATATTTGTTGACATGAACTATATGACTTGTACGATGCCTCGTTTCATAAATAAAACATACAGTAAGAGAGAAAAAAATACAGGTGGAGATACAGAAAGGAAGGAAGGAGTTACCAAAATTGGACTGATAAGAGACACACGATTTTTTTTTTCTTCTTCTTTTTTTTTTTTTTTTTTTTTTTGAGTCAAAGTCTCACTCTGTTGCCCATACTGGAGTGCAGTGGCATTCTTACGGCAGCCTCCACCCGCTGGGCTCAGGTGATCTTTCTGCCTCAGCCTTCCTAAAAGGTGGAACTACAGGCATGCACCATGCCCGGCTAATTTTTTGATTTATTGTAGAGATGAGATCTCACCAAGTTGCCCAGACTGGGCTCGAACCCGTGAACTCAGGCAATCCTCTCACCTCAGCCTCCCAAAGTGCTGGGATTATAGGTGTGAACCCCCATGCCCGGTTTGTTTTCTTCTTTATACTTTTCTTTGCTTTCAGTATTTGAAGGAGAACTTATATTGAGTGGAAAATAAAACCATTTCTGCTGAAAAAGAGTAAGACATATTTTGTCAAAAAGCTTTCCGACATAAAATAATCTTCTGAAACGAAATCTATTGGAATATAGCAACTCTGCTCCGGACCAAAGAATCTCAATATGTAGCTGAGACATAACAAAATAGTGTCTATGCTATTTCAGCCATGAGCTCCTGATCACGTAGACCACTGTATAACATGAGTCATCTCCCTGGAATGTCATTTTCCTCAAAGATTTTGAGGAAAAATAAATGTTTGTGCTGGTCAGATGTTTTTGTAATATATGACCATCTTGTTTAAAAAATACCCATGCTTCTGCATTTTTCCAAGGTTAACGTTAGCACGGTTTAGAAAAAAATCAATGAGTACGCTTTAAAAACTTATATTTTTACACACATCGATAATAAAGACGAACTGTAAATGTCTGCTTTCTCACACACGTGCAGCTTTGCTTAGGTGAATGTATATTGCAGGCCACCTTTTAAAATGAGTTTCATCAATTTTTTCCCAGCTAGAAACATACCGCAAGAATGTTTTATCAAACCGCCTTAATGTAAACAATATCATTTTAATGAAAAAGAGACATACAAAAAAAGTATTACATTTAGTGGGTTTTATTTTCAAAGCTAAACTATTTTTGCAAGTAGTAGCTAACGGCAAAAATTTGAGAGAGGAATAGATTCGATATTGAAACAGATTATTTGAGATGCTTAGTTCATTTACACATTTAGAAAATATAGCATTGTTAGTCATCTTTGTCCTCAGAGAAAGCATTTTGACAGGTATTTTCAGGAATGAGAAAATAGATGGGGCAACTAGTGAAAAAGAGAACATTGCTGTGTGCTAAAATGACCAGCCAATTTTCTGCACACTACTTCCTCTGAACAACTCTTTCACTTTAAAACCCATTTAATTTATTTTTTCAATCAGGGTTTCACTCTGTTTCTCGGGCTGAAGTGTAGTGGCATGATCACTTCTCACCACAGCCTCCGTCTCCTGGGTTCAGGCGATCCTTCTGCCTCAGCCTTTCAAGTAGCTGGGATTACAGGTGTGTACCATGATGCCTGGCTAATTTTTTATTTTATAGAGATGAGATCTCACTGTGATGCCCAGGCTGGTCTCGAACTCCTGGGCTCAAGCAATCCTCCTGCCTTGGCCTCCCAAACTGCTGGGATTATAGGCATGAGCCACTGTGGCTGGCCAAAAACAAAAGAAAAATAACAGCAAAAACAAATTTATAAATATGTTACCTCTTTGAAAACTTCTGTAAATATATTAGTATAAAATTATACACTAATCTTGATACCGGGATCTAATATTTTAAGGTCCTGCCAGAAGCAGATGGTAGTCATTAAAATAGATTGTGTATACCCTCTGCGACTTTATCTCTCACTGTGGTGACATTCATGAGTATCTGCAGGATGATTTAATAGGTATGGATTAAATGAATGCATTCCTCCCACTCACGCCCTTTCTTCTTGTATGTCATCTCATGCAAATTTGCCCCAACTGACCCACAATTTTCAGTGGAAGTTAGAGGATCTGAATGGTCCTAGCTTTCTGACTGGTTCAACGTGAAATGTAAGTTGCCCCATTTTCTGTACTCAATATTATAGATTCCAGAATAATATTAACCTGTTTGTATAAACCTGAAGATTTTATGTGGTTCTTTTAATAGAGTATTCTGTCTTGTTCCCGGACATCTTCCCTTGCATGTCATAGTAAGTACAGCAGATAAAATCACTTAATAAGTATAAGGCCTACATTGTTCTTGAAAATAACAGGTACTGTTCTCTATTGTATCTTTTTTTAACCTTCTTCTAGCCTTCACTTCTCTACCTTTGATTTAAAAATCTGAAGATCTAGCCAGGTGCTGTGACGCATGCCTGTAATCCCAACACTCTGGGAGGCTGAGGCAGAAGGATTACTTGAGCCCAGGAGTTTGACCAGCATGGACAACATAGCGAGACTCCATTTCTACAAACAATTTTAAAAATTAGCCAGGCGTGGTGGCATCTGCAGTCCCAGCTACTCAGGAGGTTGAGACAGAAGGATTTACTGAGTCTAGGAGGTCAAGTCTAGGTGAATTGTGATTGTGTCACTGCATTACAGCAGTGAAACCCTAAATCAAAATAAAATAATAAAATAAAAGAAATCTAAAGATCTAGCTGACCGTGAGACTTTAAGCAAGTCATTTAATGATACGAGGTGTCTCCATCACTGAGATATGACTAAGTATGACTAGATTACAGACTTTTTAGGAAAATTTAATTGAATAATGCACTTGAAAACACTTTAGAAATTGTAAAGAACCTGATAGATTGGTCATAGTATAAATGGCTCCTCTATTTGTGGTTTCTTTGTTAATCTATGACATAAGCATTATTTTCGTAGACTTTTTCACACTTCTGTTGTCTAACACCTGTATTTTGCAAAACCACTCAACGTTCTACTCATGTATGAGACTGTAGGCAGTATATGACATTTCATTCAGAAGTACTGAATGAAACAATGGTGCCGTTGTCTGTGTCTGGTTTTTCACTTTAGCAGGTTACTTATTGAGGAGAATGATTTCACATGAAAAGTGACTGGACTTTTATCAGTTATGCTTCCACAAAGAACATTTAAAAAGCAATCTTTTAAAAAACGATGTGGGTTATTTATAACTTCCCGTATTCCTTTCATCTTAATGGCAACACAATATATGATATTTTATAACCCCTGTAATTTCCATTATCAGTCTGCAAGTCTGCATTTCTTTCTTTGTTGACTCATATATTTGCAAATTATTTATTCATCCCAAGGTATATCTGTGCAACTGATAGAAAAGAATAAAGTCAAGGCTGAGCATCGGTGAAAGTAGATCAGTAAATGGCACATAAATCTCCCTTTCTGTTTCCCTCCTTGTCTCGAATTACTGTATTACCAAAGTTTTAGAGCAACTTTTGAAAATACTGAAAGAAGGTATCTGTGAATTAAGGGTCCATCTTGCAGACTAAAACGTCACTCTCTTTTCTACCTTGCCAGTGGTAATCCCACTTTATTCTTTATTTCAGGGAATGTTTAACTGTACTGTAAATAATTACGTTGTGTCAGTTTTTGAAATTTCCCATGAAAGTTGGGATTCTTATTTGTATTTTTGTGTTTATAAATTTACTATTTCACTTGGATTTCATTTGAGAAGAGCGTGTCAGAGTGTCTTTATTTTTATGACTATAATTTCTATAAACTCCCCATGCCTTTATTTTGCTTGTTTCTTCCTACAACAACTGGTTTTATTTGATTACTTTAGTTTGCGATTGATGCTCTTAAAGGTCACCATCTGCAGACTTATTTCCCTGAGAACTTCCTAATTTCACAAATAGTATTTATAAGACTATAATTGACTTTCTTAAATTATCCAACAATACTGTTATAATACCCAGTTACAGAGAGTTTAAAAAGTATGAGATACTAGAATTGTTTCTGAGTGTAGGTATTCCTTGGCAGTCAAACTAAATCTATACACTGACACTGAAGCATAAATGAATTATTTTAGTTCACTATTTATTGACTTTGAAAGGGTCCACTGAGGGGAGATTGGCCGGGGCTGGTGCCAATGCCAAGGTGGCAGGAATAATGCAAGATTGCAACAAGGAAGGAAGTAGAAAGAAGTCAAGTTTATTATTCGCCTTTCACAGATTGGAAAGGGGGCTGACACTCAGTGACAAGTGTGGCCTGGAAGGGCCAATAAATGGGTATATTTAAGGACTTTTGGGGTAAAGGGGGTTTAGGCCAGAAGGAATGTCCAGGGCTGTGAGTCTTTGATGTTGATTGTAGCCACATGAGTCTTAAATCTTGCGGTCTCCAGACATTAGCATCTCATGCTCTCAGATAGTGGGCTAGATGGGAGGAGACAAGGGGAGAGGGGTTTTCCTACAAGAGACTTATCAGAAATTTACAATCCACAAACTCCTTGACCAAAAGATGGGCTTATTATCATTTCTATGGCTTTGGCCTGTCAAGGGTGATCTCTGATCTTCCTCCTTGACAAAGAACCTGAAAAGTTTCCTAGAGATCTTTTTGCTAAACCATGAATTGAAGGGTTGAGTTGTTGGTTGTCCTGGCCTTGCATCTGACGGAGATTTGCTGAGGGGGTGGGGAAGGCTGCCAACCTGGCCTGCAGTGAAAAGTCTGAAAGCTCCCTGAAGCCTGCCTACTAGAAATTCATCTATCTATCTAACCTGTGCTAGATTCAAAGTATATCAGAGGTAAAGTCTAAGCAAAACTGGTTATGCTGAGGCAAAAAGACTTTGCTAAACTAAGTTCATTCTAGGTTTCTATAAGTACCTACTTTCAGGTTTCATAAAAGAAAGCTAGCTATTTGCTATCAACAGCGCCAAACCACTTTTGACTACTCTCAGTATTGCCATGCTTTCCTTTGTAGGAAGCAGATATAATTTTCCAATCCCATATACAGTCTTGAAGGGGTCCAGCCCCTTGCCGGGTCATGAGGTTTCCTGAAGGAAAGACGGATAGGCGAAAGACGAAAATATTATACTCGGACACCTGCTTCCTAAACAGATGACAATTTAATGTTAGTTAACACAGAGCTTTTATACTATTCGTAAAGGGGCAAGACAAAGAAAATTCCTTCACGTACATATACTTTAAAAGTTACCACCATCTAGCAGTCTAGAAGCGACAAACAAGCCAAGAACACTATCTACTTTTAGTTAATGAGTCTTTATCATAAAGTCAGAAATGATAGTTTTAGTTCAAAGTCCTAAATTACAGTCCTTGAAATATCTCAAGAAAGTTTCCAAGTACAAAATTCTTCATGTAGCAGTAGTTTTCCCATCTGGGGTTTCTATGACCTTCAGAGCTTTGTAATTGCCTCTCTTGTCCAGGTATCTTCGTTACTTTTCTCTTATCCTGCAGTGTTTGTTTCTAAAGAGAACTCAAAAGAAGCTTTTAGTAATGTTTCCCAGGCCCCCAACGTTGCTTTCTGTCTTTAGCTAATCTATCATAAAAGTGTCTGATTAGTATATTATAAGTTCAGTGAAAACCCACTCTATAAATGTTAACTTAGAGTTTTAACTATTGAATTAAGTAAAAACCTTAACGATTAATCTTTATCCTAAGTCAGTGAAAACAGTGTTATAAATCAACTACATAACTCCTAGGTAAGTGTTAGAACTTATAATGGATTCATAATGAATTTACTGTAAACTCGTGCTTTTAAAAAACCTTATATCTAAACACTAAACTGCATAATCCTAAATCAAATAAGGAGTGAATATACTTATATCATTTATTACTTAAGCAATATCTAGTAGCTTATAACCAAGTAAAAGAAAGCATTCTTGATGTGCTTCAGAGTTTAACCCTTGCGTATGTAGAAAAGGCCAAGCGGCATAGTGGGAAAATGGAAAAATGAACCATGACATTCTCAGGTTAGCTGTGAGTACTTCAAATAAACATGACATTTTCTTCTTCCACGACTGCAGAGAATTTCTTCAGCGGTACCAAACAGCAAAGGTGGAAGACAGAAGGGCCTCAGCTTCCCGGGCTCGCCCTGCGGCCCGGGATCTTCGGCCCACCAGGACCCTGTCAATCAGGTGAACTTCCAAGGCCGGCTCCCAACACAGTCTGAGTGATTAGATGCATGCCTAAATCCAGTCCATTTTCTAATTTGTAGTGAACAACCAATGTATAAGTGAACAGAGTAACGTAACACATCATGTACAGCAGCAAGTTAATATTAAAGAATGCATGTATCTCATACACTTTCAAGTACAGAAAATCATACAGAACCCATTCTTCCAGGAAGTGGATTTCACATGGAATATAAAAGTAATATGCATGTAGGACAGCACAAGGAAGAGGAAGACTGTTGGATTCCACTTAGCTAACAGTTATTAAAAACATCTGTCAAGTTGGGCTTGGTGGCTCAGCCTGTAATCCCGCACTTTTGGGAGGCTGAGGTGAGTGGATTGCCTGAGCTCGTGGGTTCGAGACCCTCCTGGGCAGCAAGACCTCATCTCTACAATAAATCAAAAAATCAACCGGGCGTGGTAGCGCATGCCTGTAATTCCAGCTACATGGAAGGCTGAGGCGGAAGGATCGCCAGAGCCCAGCAGGTCGAGGTTGCGGTGGCCAGGAGCAGCCACTGCACTCCAGTCTGGGCAACAGAGTGAGACTCCAACTCAAAAAAAAAAAAAAATCTGTCATGTGCAAGACATTCAACTAGTAAATAAAGTGAATGAAAGACAGGGAAGATACTGCCTCTGTTCCTAAGAAACAGGGAAAGATGTGGAGGACCCTTACTACATACGTTTGAACATTGTACCATAGTGAAATCTAATGTAGAGGAGTAAAACAAGTGCTATAAAAACAAGGAGAAGGAAAAAATTAATCAGAAAATGTTGGAGGTAGATGGGTGAATGAGATTCTCATTAGTAGAGATGAAAGAGATATCCTAGTAAAAGACAATGGAGTGAACACAGAAACAAAACTAATAAGATACCTACAGTGTATATTTAAGAATGATGAGGGTGGGGCTCGATGACTCAGCCTGTAACCCCAGCACTTTGGGAGGCCAAGGCGAGTGGATTGCCTGAGCCCGCGGGTTCGATGCCAGCCTGGGCAACTTGGCGAGAACTTGTCTCCACATAAATAAAAAATTAGCCAGGCATGGTAGCCCGCATCTGTAGTTCTTGCCACTTGGATGGCTGAGGTGGAAGGATCGCTGGAGGCCAGTGGGTCAGTGCTGGGGTGACCTTGAGTGTACCATTGCCCTCCAGCCTGGGCGACAGAGTGAGACTCCAACTCAAAAAAAAAAAAAAAAAAAGGCAATGGAGTGAACACAGAGACAAAACTAACAAGATCCCTACAATGTATATTTAAGAATGATGAGAAACCATGTCCACCTAGAAAATAGTGTGTGATCAGCAGAAAATTCAGATCTGATTATGAGAAACACTTGAATAACATTCAATAATAATATAAGAATTTCTATACATAATACAAATTCATGATTTTGGAGCAAAGAGTCAATGATCAGAACTATGATTTAAAAATGTCATTGCCAGGTCATAGAAGGGGATGGAATGAGATACTGTGAGAAGGGAATGTATTGAAGAGATAATGACAATAATCTAAGTGCAAGATAATGACATCTTAAATACGAAAAACAGCAGGATATATAGCAGTAGTGTAATTGATTTATCAGTTGATTTTAAATTAAGAAATAACTAGAGAAAAGACCATTCTCCAAAGAAAATCACTCTCAAATGCTTATTTTAAAAATTACTATAGTATGGTTGGGTGCAGTGGCTTCGCCTGTAATCCTAGCACTTTGTGAGGCTGAGGTGAGAGAATTGCCTGAGCCCAAGGGTTCGAGACCAGCCTGGGCAACTTGATGAGACCTCGTCTCTACAATAAATCACAAAAACTAGCAGGGCGAGGTGACCCACGCCTGTAGTTTCAGCTGCTTGGAAGGCTGAGGTGGAAAGATCCCCTAAGCCCAGCAGGTCGAGGCTGCAGTGGCCCTAAGCATGCCACTGCACTCCAGCCTGGGTGACAAGAGTGAGACTCCAATTAAAAAAAAGTTTACTATAATAATTAGCTGATATGTTTGGGCGTCTTCTATCTTTTCCCCTTATATTATTCTGTCTAGAATCTTGATTTACTATCAAAATTTTTATGTAATATTGATAGCATAGTTCTGAGTTTAACCTCAACACCTTAATGTCATAATATTTTTTGTTCTTATTTTTCTCAGAATTGACTTTGTATCCCTTCTTGAGCTCTAGTAACTTTTACTAATCCCAGTCCCTGAGATTTGCCTCTCTTTTTTGTAAGTTCTCAATCTGAGTGATATTATGGATAGTTTAGAAATTATTAAAAGAAAGAGAGAGATTATTTACAAGTCTTGAACATACATAGCTAGTTTGTCAGGGGTTAGTCTAAGTTGGTATCTGTCCCATTTTTGCTTGTGTCTATTGTTCCAGGTGCTATATAAAATCTTTTTCTAGCTGGATGTGGTAGCGCACGCCTGTAACTCCCAACTTCTTGGAAGGCTGGGGTGGAAGGATCACTGGAGCTCAGCAGGTCGAGGCTGCGGTGGCCGGGAGTGTGCCACTGCATTCCAGTCTGGGCGACGGAGTGAGACTCCAATTCAAAAAAAACAAAACCAAAACAAAAACCCAAAAACAAAAATAAAATAAAATCTTTTTCCTCCCAGATACTAGTCTATGCCTTGAGATTTTATAGATATTATAAAACGGTGATACAATTTGGGGATATTTTGATTCCAAGTGGAAATAAAACATTCACCTAGTGATGTTGAACTAGAAGCTGGAGTTATTTGTGGCAAGAGAGCAATACATGAATATCATCAACTAAAGATTAATGGACTTACATTTCAAGATGCTAAACTTGCCACATTCATTTAACTACCTTATTAGACACCATTAAATGATTGCAAAAAAAATTTAAGTATAAAACAATATGGTCAATATTAATAGAAAAGACAACAGAAGATACAATATTTTGAAAGATATGTAATAAATGAAAGACTGCTTTACAACCAAAAAAAGTGTATGAAGGAATAATTATCCAATACAGTCAGATATATTGTTAAGTCATATGCCACTTGATGCAGATACTTTCTGAGAAATGCATTGTTAGGCTTTTTTATTAAATTTTAAAGATGTGGGGTACAATTCAGGTTTAGATATACAAATGTTGATTATGCAGGTACCCTTGTTGATGAGGTATGCCCCTTCTTCCCCTAGCAGTTTCCCTCAACTGCAAATCCCATCTCCCCGCTCCTGACAGTTTCCCACTACTACCAATTGCTTTCTTATAGAATTATAATTGCTCAAGGTCTGCTTATAAGTGAGACCATATGGTCCTCTGTTCTTTGTTTCTGTGATAGATCACTGAGTATAATCAACTCTAAATTCATTCAAGTTGCTGCAAAGTCCATATGTTTGTCCTTCTTTATGGCTACATAATATTCCATTGTATATATGTACTGCATTTTTTAATCCAGTCCAACTTCGATGGGCAGCTTGGTTGGTTACATGTTTTTGCTATTGTGAATAGAGCTGCAGCAAACATACATGAGCAGGTATCTGTTTTGTAGAATGATTTGCGTTCCTCCAGATATATTCCCAAAAGGGGGATTGCTGGGTCATATGGAAGGTCAATTTCTAGTTCTTTCAGAAATCGCCACCCTGTTTTCCAAAGAGGTTACTGCTAGGCCATTTTTTAATTGTGTAAACATCAAAAGGTGTACTTACATAATCTAGATGGCATAGCTTACTACTTACCTAGGATATGTGGTATGGCCTGTTGTTCCTAGGCTACAAGCTTGTACATGCTATCGTACTAAATACTGTAGACTATTGTAGCACAACGCTAAGAATTTGTGTGTCTAAAACATCTAAATATAGAAAAGCTACCCTAAAAAGGTAGTAATCTTATAGGACCACCACATTACGCGAGATATGGCACACAACTGTAGGTGGAGTAGGTTTAAGAAAGGAATAATTTTTCTCATGAAGTGTGCACACAATATATGTCACCAGATTTCTAGTGCAAGGAAAGGCTACTGGAACTTAATGCTTGAAAAACACTAAAACAGAAAGACTAAGAATTTAGGAACATTAGGTTTGCTAAGAAATAATGTTGCAAGCCGGGCTCGGTGGCTCAGCCTGTAATCCCCCGCCTTTGGGAAGCTGAGGTGAGTGGATTGCCTGAGTCCACGGGTTCGAGACCCGCCTGGGCAGCGAGACCTCATCTCTACAATAAATTAAAAAAAAAAAAAAAAAATCAGCCGGGCGTGGTAGCGCATGCCTGTAATTCCAGCTACTTGGAAGCCTGAGGCGGAAGGATTACCGGAGCCCAGCAGGTCAAGGCTGTGGTGGCCGGGAGTGTCCACTGCACTCCAGTCTGGGCGACAGAGTGAGACTCCAACTCAAAAAAAAAAAAAAAAAGAAATAATGTTGCAGAGTAGGCCTGATTAAAAAAAAAAAAAAAAAAAAAGATGGACTGAAAGTCCATAAAGTACAGTTTTAAGTTCATAGACATTTCTAGAGAGATTATAGATGTCCACATTAAGATAGTAAATTTAAATGATTAATTCAAGAAGTCTAAATCCAAGTACATGGGACTCCCAGAAAGGGAGATCAGAGGAAATAGAAGAAAAGAAAATGATCAAAGGTACAATATAGAAAAATTTTCCAGAATTGAAGAAAATGAGTCTCCGCTAAAAATAAATAAGTAAATAAATAAACCCTGGGGTACTCCTACAAACATGAAATTGTTAACAGGAGGGCACAGCACTACACATTTTCCAGGATAAAGGAAAAATATATAACTGATCAATAAACAACCCTAAAATCTTCTGAAGAGTTTAAAACGGGGCACCAGTAAAAACAATAGAAGAAATAATGGCATCAGGCTTCTCAACAATGCGGAGTCCTAAAGGACAAGGAATAGTTGATTTTCCATTATACTGACTAAATGCAAATTCTAACCCAGAATTCTGCAGCTAGTCAGCAAAACTTTCAAACGACATGATGATAGAATAGATTTTTATACGTGCAGTGACTCAGAGAATGTAATCTCTTGGACTAGAACACTAATCGAGAACATGTGTTTTATATCCTAACAGAGGAAGTCAGCTTGATTTCGTCTATGGACCTAATCAACAATGTTCCTGTATCCACGCCCAGTGGATACTCTGCACTTGGCCATCCATCTGGCTTTGAACAATGAGATAACAGTAAATGTGATGAAAGCGGGGTTTTGAAAGCGTGTTTGTGGCCGGGCTTAGTGGCTCAGCCTGTCATCCCAGCACTTGGGAAGGTCGAGGCGAGTGGATTGCATGAGTTCGCAGGTTGGAGACCAGCGAGGGCAACTTGGTGAGACCTCGTCTCTACAATAAATCAAAAAATTAGCCGGGCGTGGTGGTGCATGCCTGTAGTTCCAGCTACTTGGAAGGTTGAGGCGGAAGGATCGCCAGAGCCCAGCAGGTCGATGCTGGGGTGGCCGTGAGCGTGTCACTGCACTCCAGCCTGGGTGACAGAATGAGACTCCAACTCAAAAAAAGAAAAAAAGAAAGAGTGCTTGCACATTTTCCTTCCTCTTGATTCTGTAACTTGCCATGAAAGTATGTCATGAAAACAGGGCCAGGCTGCTGGAGGACTGTGAGAGCCGTGTGCATGTGACATATATGTGAAGGGCAGCTGAGTCACCCAGTACAGGCCATGCAAGACTAGGCTTCCTCAAGCTGTCCTCCCAGCTAAACAAGAATACATGAGTGAGTCCAGCCAAGATCAGTCTAGTCCAACCCAGACTACAGCCCAATCAACTCACAGCCTTCAGAAAAATTTTAACAACTTGTATTTAAAAAATTTTACACCACAAAATAATTAAATTTTCAATTGTCTTTTAGCTTTATCTGATGTAATGCCAAAAATGGCATAGCAAGAGATAGTGGTGTGTATTACTGAAAGAGGACAGTCAGTTAATTAACAGAAATAAAAACTGTGTTAGGCTTCGGGAAACAAACTGATAGATGGATTGGTGTGCTTTCTTTCATTGTAATATTTTAGTAGTGATTCTTTTAGTAGTGACTTTTTAAAGCCATGAACACGTTTCAGGTTGTGTGTGTGTGTGTGTGTGTGTGTGTGTGTGTGTGTGTTAGAGTCTCACTTGTCACCCAGGCTGGAGTGCAGTGGCACACTCATGGCCACCCCGGCGTCGACCTGCTGGGTTCCGACAATCTTCTTGCTTCAGCCTTCCAAGTAGCTGGAACTGTAGACACACACCACCACACCTGGTGATTTATTGTAGAGACGAGGTCTCACCAAGTTGCCCAGGCTAGTCTCGAACTCCCAGGCTCAGGCAATCCTCTCATCTCGGCCTCCCAAATTTGCTTGGATTACAAACTGAACTACTGTGCCCGGCCATTTTACAGGTTTTTAGAAGGATGACAGATTAGTTTCTACCCAGAGAGTTTTATGTCAAATGTATTGTTTATGTTGTTGTTGCTTTGTTTGTTCTGAATACAAGAGGACAAATCTAGGAATGGATTTGGATTAAGGAAGATGAATGTGAATTCTGTTTTGTACCCTGAAAATATAAAGGTTTAGAGTAATAAGTAGTTGACAGGACCCTGCCATCTCTCAGGAATAGGGGCAAGTTTCTATATGGGCAAACACTGAAACTGATTGAGTTTGTATAGGGAACATAACTTCCTGGGGGACACAGATCACTGGGAGTACAGGAGTTTTGGAGACAGAAGTTGATAGTTAGGGATTGCATTTATGTCTTTGACTGAGAAACTAGGCACGAAAGAATGGTCAACATAACTACCTTGCCAATCCTGAACACATCACATTTTAAAATATTTTTTTGCTGGGCAACCCCTTTGGGTCCCCTCCCATTGTGGGAGCTTTTCTGTCCTCTCAATAAATCCTGCTTCCTCATAAAAAAAAAAAAAAGAGATAAAATATTTTTTTTGCTGTGAGAATGCTTCAAAAACCTAGGTTTTTCTCAACTTGCATTTCTGCAGCATTTCTATAAAGAAAGAGCTCACATGCAAGAGCTAATCTCAGTGTAGACTCTAAATTCTGTATTACATATACAGAAATAACTGATTCCGAATGAGTAAACTGGTGTCTACACATAAACGCAGGGATTATAGTTGTTATCCAAGAAAAGGTCTCCTTTAAGATAATGAAAATGAAAAGTTTTCCTTTGTCTGAAGAGTATATGGGAAGAAAATTCATGATTGGAAATTCAAGCATATCATTTAAAAAAGCAAACTTAGGCTTCAAAGTCTCATTTAACTAGAGGATAATGCTTTTAAGTATAGTGTGAAGTAAATGTGCCCAAGTAAATCACTGTGCTTTGACGCAGTCAAGATTACCGTTTAAAGTAAACTTGTTTCTTCTTCTGTATGAAATAGACCTTATAAGAGATAAATAAGTTAACAACACAGTCATTAAATGAAGATTAAAATGCTCAGTGCTGTTATATTTTAGAGAATATATTAATAATAGCTTCAAGTGCATCAGTGCTCCACAATCTCTGTTGGTTCCCCTCAAACACATGAAAAAGGCTTCAGTCTGAGTAAGCACAGGAAAATACAAGTTCAAGACAACTCAGTAAGCTCCACTGTCCACATTTCCACCCTCAGCCACCTCACACACATGGTGGTGAGTAAAAAGAGTGGTTCCTCTGCCACCCAACCCATTATCAATAACATTGTGAGCACCCAAACCTCTGTATATGTATATGCATGTGTTTAAAACGACTACCAATCTCTTTATTTAACTCTATTTGAAAGCCCAAGTAATTCAAATTGATCTTGCACACATTTTCAAAATAAGCCAGCTCTTCAATATATGACTCTTTGACAATATGATATCATCTAGTTACACAGAGAAACAGGAATGTAAAGCAGTGTGAGTGGCTGTGAGGGACTACTTTGTAACAATATTCGCTTACACGTGATTTCCCATGAAAGCAATGTAAAGAATGATGAATATTTATTTTCTCAGTAAGATGCATAACGAGACCCCCCACTTTTCAAGTTACAGTGGGTACCACAGACTAAAGTCAACTAAAATGTGTACTATGTACTACTGAGAAAAAAATAAATGACCTGGGCAAAGTTAAGACATAATAGATGATCTGGAACACTTCTCAAACCATCAAAATTCACATAAGAAATACGTAAACTTCAAAATAAAATATGACACAGTAAAAAATAAAGATCGGTTTTATTTTTGCTTCCAAGATCAGAATAATGCACATATAGCAATTTTGCTGAAACTATACTTGAACTTAACCTAAATGAGATGTTTCAAAAATGAGCATGTTGGAGAATTTTTGTTTTAATTTTGCCTTAATGAAGCACAAAGGAATAATAATACATCATCATGTGACAGACGACATCAAGACTCTTGTTTTCTTGTATATTTATCATCTCAAATATAATCAAAGTTATTGGATATCTCAATATATATTATATATATGTATGTATTTATCAAGACCTACTGATAAGCTGTTGTTTAATCACAGCTACTTCTTTTTGACCAAACCACTTTGTCATTTTAATGTACAATATGAAGTCTGTAAAATAGCACACAAGGAATCTTTTAAAGTACTGGCTTGTAATCTAAAGCACTGTGGTTTTTTTTTAAAAAAATTTTATTACACACAACTGAAAAAAAACCAAACGAGCTCTTATCTTTGAGAGTATCTTCTTACACTTCTATTAGAAATTCCTGTCTTTCTCTCCTCTGTTCTTCATATATTTAGATCAAAAGTCTATGATCTGTGTGAACTGCAAAACATCGATGTTCACATAGAGTTCAATGACAGAAGAGGAATTTTGTGAATTCCTCTAGGCTTGAACAACTTAAGGTCAGAGGAAAAGTCTACAGGAACTAATTTATATGGGATTATTTTATTCAAAAGAAAACAAACTAATGCAAACTATTATTCTTTTGTCTTTCAGACTTGATGATACCCACTCTCCATTTCCCTAGGATCATTTCTGTTTTCTTTGGTTTTTATCTGTTCTGTATTTTCCAAAGTTGAGCACTGACAATCCTAGAAATGACTAAAACTATGGTTAACATACGGTGGTTTTAATTCATGTATTGATGTATCCCTCTTCTTCTTTGCCTAGGTGTATTTGATATTTTCCAGCATAGGTTATGGGTAGATGGGAATTTTAAATGATTATATTGTTTCTTTTGAATCAAAGAAGACGTATTCACCTACAAATTTCTGCAAAGGAAGAAAACAAGCACGCTCATATAGAAGGTGAAGAGTCTGCGAACAGTCACAAAGGAGTATTTTAGTGATTTATCAGAAACTGGAAACTGTCTTTTCTCTTGAAGTCTTAGTATTTATAATTCTCCAGGATTAATTAATTAATTAAGTTTTCTATACAGAAAGCATAAACTTGATAACTCAAGAATATGTTGAAAATTAAATAATTTTTTCATCTGCTTTTTCTAGCTTGCTCTTAAAATATATTTCTCCTGCCTTGGTTGACTCAAGTTTGGCAAATGAAAATGTAATGGAAATCACACAGCACAATATGTCTTTACAATAGCAGTGTTTACAAAACAAATTGCTGCATTTCTGCAGCTGGAAATATGAGTTCAGAGGGAGTCTAAATGTCAGGAAACTTACAAAGTCAAGGTACTTTTAAAAATTCAGAGTCTTTTTAATACTAAGTAATCTCAAGATTTTGTTAATTTCTCCTAGTGATTCCAATGCATACATATTTCTAAATACTCTACATGACCAATTAAAAATATATTGAGATATGCACATCTAGAAAAAACTGACATAGTATTGAATATTTAAATTATTAGATACCTTTTTGTTGCCTTTAGATTGCCTTTATAATAGAATGCTATTCAAGTAGCCTTAATTTCAGTAGTAATAGCATTTTATATTGATAACACGTTTAAAAGTAAGCCAGTGCAGTAAAAATGATCAATGCTATCATTACAAAATTGTCAATGTAAGATATTTATGATCTATAAAATATAGTTAAATGTTAAGGTAATGTAACAAGTAGTATAGCTCCCTAGGGAGTTAAATTGAAAAGAAATGTGAGGCTGTCTTTTTCAAACGATGAGTATAAAGGTTGATAACCAATACCTGCTATGAGAGAGGAAATAGCACTTCTGCTTCAAATTTGTCTTTCCCGATATAAAGTTTAGAATGATTTATTACATAGAAATACATTACATGATCAGTTTCCATTAAAAAAAAAATTTCTACGTTTTCCACAATATGTTCAGTGTCTTCATTTAACTGATGTTTTTCTGTATGCCTTCAAATATTTGTTGATTCAGCATCCAAGGGAAAACTTACTCACCTATCCCTGTGGCCTCATCCTGGAACTTTTTATTGCCTAGATTTCCTCTGCCTTTTTCAAAAAATGCAATGTATTCCTATTAACCATTCTCTAAATCACTTATATCTTAGGTAATTGTGCTTTGTCCTCAGAAGGCTCCATATTTTGATTGTCATGTTTCAGACCATTTTATCAACCCTCTATGATAGACACACTTTTGACAATTTAGCTTAGAAGCTGCAATCTTTCGTTTTAGACATGAGTGTGCCACAGAGAATAAAGGCTATCGGGACCATCAGCTTCCTTTTCCTTGACTGTGTCCCTTCTGTCAATTTCAGTATTTTATTTCTTTACACCCATCCTTAAGGGTTCTCTTTAAGTTTCCCAAAAGTACAACATTCTGTCATATCTCATTGCCTTTGTTTATGGCTGGCCAGCAACTTTCCACCTTTACCTAATTAATTTTTCAAGATTCCCGAGCTTCAAGAAGTTTCCATTCACCATCAATTCCCATCTCTCTTTCTCCGTACTTGCATGGGTTTTATGGCCTTTATGCATCTTATGCTAATGCTTATCATTATACTTTTCATTTAAATGACTTTCTTATCAAATTGTAATTTTCTTGAAGAAAATTAGAAAGAGTAAAATTTATCTCTGCATCTTATCACATTGTATTGTTTATCATAGGGGTTTATAATTTTTTGTCTCTATCAAGCAACCTAGTTACTTATCTATCCACCTACTTATGTGATTGGCTAAGTATTTATATATTGGCATGCTTGTCTATTTATCTGTTTATAGATTTGTTTCGATGATATCAGTTTGTTCCTATAAGTACATAAAATACATAATAAATGTATCATCTATATAAAATGCAGTGAACAAAGAAAACAAGACAACTTTATTGAAGATAATATATATCCAACCATACATTTAATGGCACCTACCATAATGACGTATCTACCTACATTGAATCACAAATGAAAGTTGTTCTTTTTGTAATAAATAGCTAGTGTCCATAAGAATATCAATATTGACCAGGTTCAGTGGCTCAGCCTATAATCCCAGTACTTTGGGAGACTGGGAGCTGAGATGAGTGGATTGCCTGAGCCCGTGGGTTCGAGACTAGTCCAGGCAACTTGGCGAGACCTGGTCTCTACAACTAAAAAAAAAAAAAAAATTTAGCCAGGCCTATTAGCACACATCTGTAGTTCTGGCTACTTGGAAGGCTGAAGCGGAAGGATCACTGGAACCCAGCGGGTCAGGTCAATGCTGGGGTGGTCATGAGTGTGTCACTGCATTCCAGCCTGGGCCACGGAGTGAGACTCCAACTCAAAAAAAAAAAAGTATCAATATTATTAAATTTCTCAGTGAAAAGTCTTCTGTAGTTCAGGAACACTGGAATTAATATAGAACATCATCTACAATAAGATTGCTGTTAGATCTATGCTGTGTTTTTATAAAACCCCAACTATTCCACATCACACACTAGCTAGATGGACTGACTGAGCCTTGTTCAATGTAATATGAACATTCATCCCATCTTAGAAAGAAAATTCATCCCATCTCAGTACAGCATCTAAAATACCTTCTATGAGGTCTTCTGTGCTCGCTCTCCTTCTTCTTCTCCAGTCCTGACTTGGAAGATACAGTGGAAGACTCTGAAGCCATCAGGGTAAGAAATCCACTAAATAAACTTGACTCTGAGTCTCTCAATCACCCAACTTAAGTCTGCTTAAGTAGACTGAGATGAAAGACATAAATAGACTTTTATTGTGCTGAATAACAAAAACATTTTGCTTTGTTTTAAATTTTATAGCAATTAGCCTATTTTAGCTAATAAAAACATTGTCACGGTAGTGACTGTGTCTTCAATGATTTTCTTAGGATACTTTCTTTTTTAGGATATTTAGTTTTATAATAACTTTTGGCATAAGGTAACGGCAAAATAAAATGAATACATTTTTTCCTGAAGTGCCAATAATTACTAAGTAAACAGATTTCTTGTGAGCTTGTGCAATCTTAACATATACATTAAATGTAAAGAAGAGTTGATGGATTTCTTGTAAATTTCCTTTTTTTTTTTTTTTTTTTGAGTTGGAGTCTCACTCTGTCTCCTAGGCTACAGAGCAGTGGCACGCTCACGGCCATCGACATGCTGGACTTAGGCGATCCTTCTGCCTCAGCTTTCCAAGAAGCTGGAACTACAGACACACGCCACCACGTCTGGCTACTTTTTGTGATTTGTTGTAGAGACGAGGTCTCACCAAATTGCCCAGGCTGAACTCGAACCCCTGGGCTCTGGCAATCCTCTCGCCTTGGCCTCCCAAAGAGCTGGGATAATAAACTGATTCGCCACTTCTGCTCTTCACCTCTTCTGCTATTTCTGATTTTAACTATATCCTTGATGTAAGAACACCCTGGAGATACAGAGTGGCATTAAATACAAATCTAGCTAGTGATTGCTGAAAATCAGATTTCTCTTCTACTGCAATCATAACAGTTTTTATAGACATTTAAATAACGGGGAGAAATCTTAGAAACAGCAAGATCTTTATGTACTTTTATCTGAGATAGTTTTGCAAGGTAACTTGTGTGCTTTGGAGGACACAGGTAACTTGAAACAGATATAGAGACAGTTCCCAAATATTCGGTGTAAATTTGTTCAGAACAGAAATGAAGTCACTGGTAGGTAGTTCTTTTGAGGATTATTGATTGAGCACAGTCTAGGAAGAGACTAAATTTTATCTTCTTATTCAAACATTTTCACCACAATCATCACCTCTTTTATCAAACTTAGTACTACAGTTCTCTCACGATTCTGATTTTCTCATGAGAATTTGAGTACTTAGTGCTTGCAGTTCATAATCTGGAGTGTGTGACAGGAAGTTCTTCCTAAATTTTCCCCCTGTTCTGCTTCCCCTACAGATGTTAAGGAAGGGTGTAGGCATGTGAAAATAAAAGCTATCAGGGAAACAAATGGTAATAAATATTTGCTATGCTTTGAGTAGGAGATCGTGTCAATTTTTCAGTTCATTCTATGTAAATCCCATTGGTTCCTTTTTTTTGAGTTGGAGTCTCACTCTGTCGCCCAGCCTGGAGTGCAGTGTCATGCTCATGGCCACATCAGCATCAACCTGCTGGGCTCAGTGATCCATCTACGTCAACCTTACAAGTAGATGGAACTACAGGCGTGTGTCACCATGCCCTACTAATTTTTTGCTTTACTGTAGAGATGAGGTCTTGCCAAGTGGTCCAGGCTGGTCTCAAACTCATGTGCTCAGGCAATCCTCTCACCTCGGCCTCCTAAAGTGCTAGGATTATGGACTTGAGCCACTGGTTCTTAAATATAAAATAGCTCAACGGCAAGTTTCAAAGGAGTGACAGGAAATCACGGTGCACGATACAAGTTTACGTGGCAAATCTGAGATCCTATCATCGCATGTATCAAAACATTGAGAAAATACTGTAGCTTTTTTTTTCCTTTAAAAGAGTGCTAAAGCTTTAATTAATTCACTAAGCCATAAGCAAGCCATGACCACAAAGCTGTGAAAACAGTTTCTATAGAAAGCAATCTTCTTAACTCAATCTCACTACCCTTGCCTATGGGAATAAAAACAGAGGTACAAGTCACCCTACTTCTCGCCCATTTTAAATGCCGTGTATGGTCATTACCTGATCAGCCTTTCTCTCATTTGCATGCATTTTGGTCTCTATTTCATTAAGCTGTCAGTGTCAGGCTGAAAGAAACTTTTTCTTTATCTGAGCTGATAGATAGCAGTGAAGCTTGTTCCCTTGTGTCTGAATCTTTCAGTGAGGGAGCATGATTGGGAAACAGATTTATAACAATACATGGATGCACTGAATTAGAAAAGACAGTTTCAGAGCAATGACATGCTTTTTTTCCCCTCTGATGCACATTCCACCGAGATAAGTCAAATACAGTGTATAAAAACTTTACAAATTTTGAAAGCTTTTCCAACCTTTTTCTATCGTTTTGGTTACTGTTGTTCTTTTCACTTTCCTTGTTTGGTTTTTTGTTGTGGTCGTTGTTCTTGTTTGTTTGTTTGTATTTCCTCTGATTTAGGAATATCCTTTCTAGATTGCTGTGTTAGGTAGAAGGTTATAAATGATAGTCCACCCTCATAGCCTAAGCTTAATTGCTATATTTTTTGAAGAAAAACCTTACCAAAAAGCCAATCTGTCAAGTTAGCAGAGCAGCCCATATCCATCAATGAAGGATGAAGTTCTCCCAGCATATCAAAAGGAGACATTGCTGGAATAAAATAGCTTTGGACACCATTCCAAAAGTGAACTTACCCATTCGCTGGGAGGAAATAAAAATTTCAATAGAGCCCAGTACTATTTGAAGTTTTCAGTCTTTTTAGCCATCATAATGACATCATGAGCATTTGCGTGATGTCACTTTTTAATTACTATTTCCTGAGTCCACAAGTCCCGTCTCAAGATCAGGGCTATGCAGTCCTCCTACATAATGAGACGATAAAGGCTATAGTTTCCTATTTTATTTACTAGGTATTACATTTTCCTAAGCAAGATCAAACTAGGGAACACATTTTTATCTGGTGGCTGAGAATGTTCTTGAGTCCAGTATTCCTTCTAGTATATATGAACCTTTCAACAACATTCCAGACAGATAACGCACACAGTCTGTTTTGTCAGTTTCACCATGGAGCGCCATTAAGCTGAAAGGGAGAACAGAGATTGGAAACATTCGTGTGGCTGTTAGGTTGATAATGACCTCTCATTCATTGTAAATGCAATTTGTGTTGAAATACTGACACAACTGCCCCGAAGTTCACCACCCCTATCTTTCCATTATTTCCTTGCAATTCAGACACTTTCGTTCACAAACACTTATCAGAAATCCACTGTGGTTAGGAATGTGGCAGAAGCTCTAAGCTCTCTGGTGAGCTCTTTCTCAGAGAGCTTACCCTACCCTTCAATGCCTCGTAGTCTGACTTGGGATGCAGAATATATGTAGGTAATTATAAAGCAATGTGATTTTAATAGGGTAATGATATATACAAAGATGTCTATGCGAGTATATATGAAAGTGATGGCTCATTTTGTACTGAGGTTTCTAGCAAGTTTCTTGGAAAGAACGATGTATAATGATTGCTAAGTTGTAAAGAAGAATTAGGAAAGGGAAGAGGAACACACAAAAAGAACAAAAATCATGGCTGTAACTCAGTTGGTTGCTCTGGTAATTGTACTAGGCAAATCACAATGTTTCCACATGTATTTTTTTTTTTTTTTTGAGTTGGACTGTCCCTCTGTCACCCAGACTGGAGTGCAGTGACACGCACCAGGCCACTGCAGCCTCGACCTGTTGGGCTCTGGCAATCCTTCCACCTCAGCCTTCCAAGGAGCTGGAACTACAGGCATGAGCTACCACACCCAGCTAATTTTTGATTTATTGTAAAGATGAGGTCTCGCCAAATTGCCCAGGTGGGTCTTGAACCCGCGGGCTCAGGGAATCCACTTGCCTTGGCCTCCCAAAGTGCTGAGATTACAGGTTGAGCCACTGAGCCCGGCCTACATGTATTCTTTGCAATCGCTTAGTATAGTAAGGACCCTTAAATCCTGTTTACAGGTAAATAAATTATAGATCAGGGAAATAAACAGATTACCCATGGTCATATAGGTAAAAAGTAGAATACCCAACTGATACATATATTTTTCCAGGAATAGTTATAGTCTCCAAGAACGATGGTCCCTGTACATAGTAAGTAATCAATTTTTTATTGCTAAATAAATAAATGAATGCATGAATGATCTCAATGACATTCAACTATTCGTATATTATGTCTTTATTTTACTGGGCAGAGAAAACAGTTTGTATAAATACTTGAAGTCTAGGTAATACATGATTGATACTTTTAGAGATTTGAAAGTGCTTTGGCTTAACCGAAACTTTTATTTCTCATTTAAAAGTTTCCAAATGTGGCCGGGGTTGGTGGCTCGGCCTGTAATCTCAGCACTTTGGAAGGCCGAGACAAATGGATTGCCCAAGCCTGCGGGTTTGAGACCAGCCCGGGCAACTTGGCGAGACCTCGTCTCTACAATAAATCACAAAAACTAGCTGGGCATGGTGGCGTGTGTCTGTAGTTCCAGCTTCTTGGAAGGCTGAGGCAGAAGGATCACTGAAGCCCAGTAGGTCGACGCTGGGGTGGTCGTGAGTGTGCCACTGTACTCCAGCTTGGGCGACGGAGTGAGACTCCAACTCAAAAACAAAAACAAACAAAAGTTCCCAAATGTAGTATAACAATTTTTTTCTTAAATTTTATCTACAATTCACAGTAAGACAAAAGCCTGCTACTTATTATTAAGTTCACTTTGCAAATGTGATTTCAAAAGCAAAAAGATTTGAGTTTCAGGGGAGCCATTAACTAGACGTATGATCATGGAGAAATAAAAATGTGAATGTTTTCCCCTGTGAAAAATGCCATAAAATGCTCTCTCCAAAAACGTATTGTGAGGTGTAAATTGAACTGCCTGTTTGTTCTCTGTGATAGAGCCTGCTAATATCAAGCACTCAATAAATCCTTTCGCCGGGCTCAGTGGCTCAGCCTGTAATCCCACGCTTTGGGAGGCCGAGGTGAGTGAATTGCCTGAGCCCGAGGGTTCGAGACCTGTCTGGGCAACTTGGAGAAACCTCATCTCTACAATAAATCAAAAATTAGCCAGGCATGGTAGCACGTGCCTGTAATTCCGGCTACTTGGAAGGTGGGGGTGAAGGATCACCGGAGCCCAGCAGGTCGAGGCTGCTGTGGCCGGGAGCGGCCACTGCACTCCAGTCTGGGTGCCAGAGTGAGACTCCAACTCAAAAAAATAAAATAAAATAAATAAATCCTTTTCCCTGCCCAATTTTTTAATTGAATTCATTGCCATTGAATAATGGTTGATTGCACATAGGTAGTAGACAGATCAAGATTTGAAAATCCATAGAACTTAAACTGAAGGAATATTTGTATTTATAGGGAAGTAGCTTTAAGAGAAACAAGCACAGAGAAGTAATAAAGAAAAAGAGAAGCAAAGAAGAAAAAGGATGTTAAAAGAGAAAAGATTGTTACCAGAGTTAATTAAAGACTAGAAATTTTAAACAGTTGAAAAATAAAAAGGGACTTTTGAATTTGACGAATATATGTTTGTTCATTATATTGTTCTTGGTTTTTACTGCTTATCTCATACTATTTATTATTAAATTATTAAACATATCAATATGAAGAAGACTTAGAGATGTTTGCAAATAACAAAGAGTAAATAATCTTCTTTTCATATTTTCTACCTAGAGAGGCATCACGACTCTTGTGATACGGGACTATTAAGTAAACTAAGAGTTACAAGAATGCAAACTCTGAAACTCTGGAGTTGATATGACAGATAGTGTATACAAAGTAGATACTTTGGACAAAGAAATGATGTATGTACCAGGCAGGATGCAGTGAGACAGTTAGAGATTTCATCATGCTGCTCAGAAGGACACATGATTCAAAACTTATAAATTGTTTATTTCTGGAATATTTTATTTAATATACTGAGACCTCAGTTGACCGAGGTTGACTGAAACTATGAAAAGTGAAACTATGAAAAGTGAAACTGCAGATAAGGCAGGTACTACTGTCTACTTGCCCCTATGATGTTAGAATTCCTAAAAAAAAAAAATGTTCTAGCCAACATTAGCAAACTAGACATTAATGTTTTATATAATCCAGAATCTAAACATAAATAACTGGATTAAAATCTTTAAAATAAAGAAATGTGTATTTACCATCACAGACATTTGTTTATTTATTTATTCTATGCAAATATCAGAGGGAATTGCAAGTATTCACACGCACATACGTAAACACATAGAAACCTATATACATTTAAAATAGTAAAGGTTGCAACAATTTTTTTTTTTTTTGAGCTGGAGTCTCATTCTTTGTTGCTCAGGCTGATGTGCAGTGGCATGCTTATAGTCACTGCAGCCTCGACCTGCTGGGCTCAGGGGATCCTTCTGCCTCAGCCTTCCAAGTAACTGGAACTACACACACATGCCACCATGTCCAGCTAGTTTTTGTGATTTATTGTAGACATGAGGTCTCACCAAGTTGCCCAAGTTGGTCTTGAACCCCCGGACTCAGGGGATCCTTCTGCCTCAGCCTTCCAAGTAACTGGAACTACACACACATGCCACCATGTCCAGCTAGTTTTTGTGATTTATTGTAGACACGAAGTCTCACCAAGTTGCCCAAGTTGGTCTCGAACCCCCGGACTCAGGCGATCCTCTCACCTCAGCCTCACAAAGTACTGGGATTCCAGGCTGAGCCACCGGGATGCAACAGTTGTTTATCTCTCACACTTCATTTAGTATTACTGAATGAGAAATGGAGCTTAACCCAGTTGGATTATTTGAAATTCTCATACTTTGTTGTCTCATGGCTAAGTTCAATAAATTAAAGTTACCTTTTTTTTTTTGAGTGGGAGTCTTAGTCTGTTTCCCAGGCTGGAAAGCAGGGGCATGCTCAATGCCACCACAGCCTCAAACCTCGGGACTCAGGTGATCCTTCTGCCTCAGCCTTCTAAGTAGCAGGAGCTACAGGCATGCGCCACCACGCTGGGCTAATTTTTTGATTTATTGTAGAGATGAGGCCTGGTCAAATTTCCGGGGCTGGTCTCGAACACATGGGCTCAGGCAGTCCTCTCACCTTGGCCTCCCAAAGTGCTGAGATTATAGGCATGAGCCACCGGGCACGGCTGCGCAGTTACCTTAAAGGCTGAACCAGTTATACCACCATCTAGACTTGGAATCAAGGTGAAATAGACCTGGATCTGTCTTTTTCCAGGATGAATTTAATCTTAGCCCTGTTAATTTCTGGGTACTTTCTGAGTGGCTGGCACTGAAAAAGGCACACTGAAAAAAGGCATGCTGGCCTTTAAGTGCTCTTTCTTCTTTCCTGAGCTTTGATTTTTGAGTCAGTTCTTTCCTTCCTCACGGTGTGAATCATTACACAACTACTTTCCCTATTTTTCTACTATTATATCTCGAGGTGGAGCAAAACAATAATTTGGGATCACCTGTATGTGAGACAGAAGGCTGCTTTCTGTACCCTGAGATCACCAATCTCCAAGTCTGTGGTTCCTAGTGTCATATTAATACTGATTTTGGAGATACTGAAACTAACAGAATAAAAAGGAGAGAGAGGGAAAGGGAATGAGAGAGAGATAAGGGGAGAAAGAGAGAGAGGACACTAAACAACAGTGTTTTAACTTCGAACTCCAGGTTGAGCATCACATCACTCTTGGCTTTCTTGAGTACAATACAATAGATAACAAATTATATTTTAGTCTAAGGCATTTTGAGTTGCGTATATGTCCTTTGCAGTTGAAAAGCTTGGCCGGGCTGGGTGGCTCAGCCTGTAATCCCAGTGCTTTGGGAGGCTGAGGCTTGTGAATTGCCTAAGCCTGCGGGTTCAAGACCCACCTGGGCAAATTGGCGAGACCTTATCTCTACAATAAATCAAAAATTAGCTGGGCACGGTAGCGTGCTGCTGTAGTTCCGGCTACTTGGAAGGCTGAGGCAGAAGGATCGCCGGAGCCCAGCAGGTCAGCACTGGGGTGACCGTGAGTGTGCCACTGTACTCCAGCCTGGGCAACGGAGTTAGACTCCAATTCAAAAAACAAAACAAAAGCAAAAACAGAAAAAAACAAGAAAGACATTCTCTTGGGCTAAAAGTAACAAAGAATGTAAAAATATTGATTTGAATAATTATGCACTTTGAAAAATGGCACAATAAAACTGACCATTGGTTGAGAATACTGGAAAAGAGGATGGTTAATAGTGAAAGATCAAAGGTGAAACTGATGTGGAAGAATGGGTGAGAAGCGTGTGTCCTCAGCTGCCCTTATTTTCTTAGGATTAGAGCTTTTTCAGATTATAAAAGGAAATAGCCACAGTGGTTTAGAGTTTTGCTTTGAATTCATAAAGATCTGTATTAATCTCCACTACTATTTCTTAGATTTGTAACTCTTTATTCATCTGTTCAATCCATTCAATTCAATCCGTCCAAGAGCTACTTTCTGTTTTGTTAGGCATAGGGAAAGTAATGGCTTTTAGGTGCCAATGGAGAGACAGGAAATGACAAGTAAAAAGCATATGTAGATAAGATAATTAAAAATTATATATAAATGCGATACAAAAATAAATAAGGAATAGGGGACACTGACTAAATGACGTGGTAACCACCGAAGTACTTTCTGATGAGATGGCTAAAATGACAGCCCAATGTCAGGACACAGTAAATCATGTAGAGGTTGAAGAAAGAATGTTCAAGATATTAAGAGAACATATTTAAAAAATCCCGGTAGCTTGAGTTTTTTCATCTGTTAAAGGGGAATGACACTGATCTTTACATAAATATGAAAGAGTTGAATAATAGAAAGCATATACAGAAGTAAGTACAGTTATAGAGACATTGTAAACATTAAATAAAGGGTGTAAAATTTTCTAATTAGTAGAATTGATAAAATAAGTAGTAACACCTTGGTGTTGTGAGCATTAGTTTGGTTTTAGACAATGCTTCTAGCTGTGAAACTTAAGTCTTCCATATACAAGCTTTATAATTTCAGACAGATTTTTATTAAGGGCATAGAATTTCAGGTTCCTTTTATGATAAATGAGATAAATCCTGAATGACAGTCTGCGAGTCAGAGAAGACAAGGGCAAAGACAATCTGGAAGAACAAAAGACAATAATCAACACAAGGTCATAATTTCAGTTTTACTGATGAGGAAACTATGGTAAGATTTCATAAAATTGCTAAGTACTAGAATTAGCTTCCAACCCAGGCAGTTTGAAACCAAAATCCATGATTTGATTTTATATTATATAACTGCTTATTATTGTCCATGTATTTTTACACTGTCTTACAGTAAATTATCCTTGAAGGAAAATTTTAAGCTGAAAACTATGTGAGTGATCCTATATCTATTTTCTTGCTACCCACCTCCAAAGGACAGTTGGCCATGTGTGAAGGCATTTTTATTTACCATTATGGGGAGACAGTGATATCGCTAGCACCTAGAGTAGAGGCCAGGAATGCTGCCATTATTCTGCAATACTCAGGACAGTCCCTTTACAACAGATAATTATCCAGCTCTATCTGTCACTAGTGCTGAGGTTAAGAAGCTATGGTCCAAGATGGTAAAGAGTTAAAATATTCAGTTAATGATGGAGAAGGTAGTGTATAAAACAACAAAAACTACAAGCAAACTAAACATACATCAAGTTTTCTAAATCACAACGAATGAGAATTTTCACTTCCTCTGGAAGTCATAATCTGTAGGAATGACATGAGGACTGGCCTCTATAAATATGTAACTCACTTTTGGAGAAGTTGTCATGTGGAGGAAGAAAATAAGTTTTTAAAACCTAGATATGTTGCATACTCAAAGTACTCACGTATAATTTTTGAAGTATTTGTTGAAAAGGAGATGAAAGATCAATGAGTTCTCTTTCAGGAGTCAGGGCTAAAATTTCAGAAAGTCTATATTAAATCTTATTGACATACATGCTTCTGATGAGGAGTTTGGAAAATTTAATACTTCAAAATCTTGTTTCCTGTCTGCGGTGGCTCTTTGTCAAATTTCAGTCATGGAGTATTCAAAATGTCTTCTACATCCTTATGCCCTGCCAAGATATCTTTTGGTGGGATCCATCTATTTCAGACATTGTGAGCTAGTAAGACGACAGCCAGATGAAGAGTAAGAGTTGATTGACTATGAAACTCTTAGTCAGAACAATCTACTCAGGTTCTACCAAAAAATAGGAAGAAATGTCAGTGAAAACAGTTATCTGCTAAAGTTAAGTTGAGACATGACTAAAGGATACAGGCTCTGGATTTAGACTTTCTGGATTCAAATCCAATATAACCTTTTACTACGTGAGTGGCTTTGAGAAAGTTTCCCAGAGGGTTCTGCCTCATTTTCTTGAACACAAAAACGGACATTGATAATTGTACCTGCCTCATAAAGCTTTTTTTAGTAAGAAACAAATTATATGTGTAAGGTTGCTAAAGGAGGATTTAATAAATTGCTATACATATTATCTTTATGTATAAATGAATGTTCAGCTAATAGAACAACTAGTATATTTTGGATTTATCCCAATGTAAGACCACATACTCAAAGTAGGTACCTATATGTGGATGACTCCAAATTAAAACTATTGAGTATGTTATTAAGAATAGATAAATCGGATATTCTAGAATTTGACAACATATTTGTTAGCAATTTAAATGGTGAACCTTTTTCCAACTCATGGAACAAAACAGAATATCATTGAATCGTACTTGTTCAGAGTTTAATATAAAGAATGCCTTCAGGACCAAAAGTAATGTGGTGGTCTTAAACAATTTGAAATCTAAGACTCTTGAAAAGAATGATACAATGGGTAAAAATAAGCAATGGCAAACTCTCTTATGAACTCCTCCTTTATAGACTCCCCTATGTACAATATGAAGAGCTTTTCTTCTTCGTTTGGACAGAAGATATAGATTTGCCTATGTAACAACAATGTCCCAGGGAGATGCTTGTTGATAGAGGCTAGGACCTCCTCGGTCATAGCTGGGATAAGTTATGCTTTAGATTGGAAACAAAACAAAACAAATAAATGCTGTGAGAAAGCTGATTCCGGGAGGTGAAGCCTCTCTGTATGTTTGAAGAGGGGCATGGAAAACTTGTGAACATCTCACCCCAGATATAGGTACCTAGGATCTGTAGACCCATTATAGGCACTGACTCTTTGGTCTTATTTTTGCCACTTGTGATGGGGGAATAAGGTCTTATCTAAAACTCAAAGATAAGCAATGTGTCTAGCTGCAGGATCAATACAGGGTCAGCAGAAAAGGCAGATAATTGGATTCTGAGTGGGTCAGACAGTATAGGAAGAGTTGTGTGTTGCCAGTTAGCAGAATCAGTACCCTACTATGACAGGCAGTACAGGAAGATCATGCATTTTATTTTAGTGGTTCCTCAGTGTTTTTGACTCATATCTAGAATTAGTGTAAAGAATTTTTACAATAGCACCGTAATGAAAGTAGTGACAATATAATGGAAGTTATTTTTCTTTCGGTTTTCTCTGAAATAGAGAGGAAAACGGGAATGAGGCAGTCATTCCATGATGAATAAAGAACATCAGAAAATCACTTCCCATCTGCTAGCTAAATAGATAAATAGCCATAAATCTTTTAAATGATAAACAAGAAAATGTAGTACATGAATCAAGAAAACTTTTTTGACATCTCCTATCAGAAACCCAAGAGGAAATATTTGTTTAATTTTTAACATGCTGATTTTTCTCCTAGTAAAATTAATGGAAGTTAATATTTTTAAAAAAACATTATTGATAAATGGAGAATTTTAATCTTTTCCAATTGTAGCATTCTCTAGGATAGAGCCTTTATGATCGACAAAATTTTATTTTGCTCTTTAGTGATTATGCACACTTAACCAAAAAGCTTGGGATTAAAAGTGCTTCAGATTTTAGATATTTTTGGATTTAGGATTGTTTGCATTATATTGGTTGAGTATCCATGGTTTGAAAATCTGAAATCCAAAATGCTGCAATGAGCATTTTCTTTGAGTGTCATGTCACAGTTCAAAAGTTTCATATTTTAAAGCATTTCAGATTTCAGATTTGGCATGCTGAGCCTGTACTGATAATTTGTTACCAAAGTTACTGTATATTTTTTTTTAACAAAACACATTAACAAAGTACATCACATTGTGCCTTTTCTTCATCCTTGCTATTTTTTAAAGTCAGGTTTATTGAGATTTGGTTTACATAATTATACCTTTTTATAATATTTTATTTTTTATTTTTTAATTTTTTTTTGAGTTAGAGTCTCACTCTGTCACCCAGACTGGAGTGCAGTGGCCACTTCCGGCCACCGCAGCCTCGACCTGCTGGGCTCCGGCGATCCTTCCACCTCAGCCTTCCGAGTAGCCAGAATCACAGGCGTGCGCTACCACACCCGGCTGATTTTTTGATTTATTGTAGAGATGAGGTCTCGCCAAGTTGCCCAGGCGGGTCTCGAACCCACGAGTTCAGGCAATCCACTCACCTCAGCCTCTCAAAGCCCGAGATTACAGGCTGAGCCACCGAGCCAGGCCATCCATGCTATTTTTTTAAGTCATGTTTATTGAGGTTTGATTTATATAATTATACCTTTTTTAAAGTGTACAGCTTTATCAATTTGAACAAATATATATTATTGTTTTTGGCTAGCATTTTAATACTGGTTTCTAGAATTTTTGAGGAGTAAAAGACAAGATCCTAAATTCCCAACTTTTAAAAGTTGACACCGAAGCTTACTTGAAAATACTTACAGAACCTCAAAATTGAACCTTTGAGTGACTGTGTACATATTTAACTCTCTCATTGAACTAGAATGAAGAAAAAAGTACATATATACTTATATGAAACTATGTTAACACCAAAGCATAATACTTAGAAAATAGTCACTAATTATTACTATATTTTTACTTCAGAGTTAAACTTTTGATTATTCTAGAGTATATTACTACATATTTTATAATATTTCTCTTTTTTTTTTGAGTTGGATTCTCATTCTCTCGCCCAGGCTGGAGTGTATTGGCACGTTCACAGCCACCGCAGTCTCTACCTGCTGGGCTCAGGCGATCCTTCCACCTCAGCCTTCCAAGTAGCTGGAATTATAGACACACACCACCACACCCAGCTAGTTTTTTTGTGATTTAGTGTAGAGACAAGGTCTCACCATGTTGCCCAGGCTGGTCTCGAACCCCTGGGCTCAGGCAATCCTCTCGCCTGGGCCTCCTAAAGTGCTGGGATTACAGACTGAGCCACCACGGCCAGCCTTATAATATTTAAGTAATTTGGTTTTTAGTTGAATACATGTTCCCTGCTCTAAAAAATGTGTATCTTGTTCTAAATAAATATTGGTTAACTATGTTCCTAAATACTTCTTGTTGATATGCTGAATATTCAGTGCATGTATGTATAACTTAAAATAAAATACAAATGTCTTTCATAGCTTAATGGTTTATAGAAAAGGACACACATTCTTTATTAAGATCCATAAAGGATAAAACTGATAAATTTTTCACATGTTTTAGGTTGGTTGCACAAGAAAATAATAATGATAATGGTATGATGTCAGAATAATGTTATGTATTATGGCAAACTAATAACCTCCAGGGTGCTCAACTTCCATGAAATTCATTTCTTATCTCATCTATTATGGAGAATCTGTGAAAAATAGTTTACTATTCCCCTTCTGAGATATTTGGCAATGCAGGCTAGGCTCAAGAAAGCGAAGAGATTAGATATTGTCATTTTCAAAGGGTAAAATCTGTGAAAGTTGTTTTCTAATTCTAGAAATGTCTTAGGGATAAAAATCCCTTTATGCAAATAACATGGGAGGAACAAAACTCAGTCATTTTTCTCAGCTTTCAAAATGTATATTCTTTTTCTTTAAAACAGCACACTTATCAGAAGGGCTCTTTCTACAAGACGAAATTCATGGGTACATGCTCGCTCACATAGGTATTTACGTCTTGAAAGCAGCTATTTTTAGCATTGTGTAAACCTCTTCAGAGAAGGGTTTCTTCTCCACACCTGGGAAGAACTATCACAATTTTGAAGTCCATGCTGTATCCAGAATGGTAGAAATTCACGTGGAACAAAGACACAGTTTGCACTTTATCATAAAATTTGCTATCTTAGCAGCTTACTTCCATATTTTCATTGATTTCTCATTGCCTACAACCAGGGCTCATTGTTGGTTCAAGGCTTTCTGTGAAAGTTTGAAACTGTGCAAAATATTATTCATTGAATCCCCAGGAAAGTTTGTAACCAGATAATATAAATATATTTTAGCAGAACCTTTAGAAAGCCTTAGGAATGCCCACATTTCTTTTTGGCCCGAATTGTCAATTTTGTCGCCCACAAAAGGCCCCTCCCCTAGAACGTGATCTGTTTTGATATTCCTGGATGTCTGTGGATTCTCTTCTGCTCTATTCCTACCTGTTCAAATTCTACACAGCCTTCGAAGTCGAAATTATGTATGATCTCATCCATTCAAAAGGTCTGTGGTACTCCTAAGAGGAGTGAAGCCTCTCTGCTCCCAAAGCCCATTTCCTAACTAATGTGTTTTGTGTTACTCTTTGATACACATCCCATCTCCCTGGCTATAGCGAATGCGCTATGATCCCTTGCTTATTTTGTATCTTCAAAAGTACTGAGTCCAGAGCCTCGTACAGAATGTCACACATATTGACTCAAATCAAATTGAGCTCCGAGTTTATTTCAAACCATCAACTCTCCATGCATTTCACAATGAAGGAAGGAAGAAGAGAAACTGAAGCGTAACAAGGACCATCTAATCTGTGCAACTTTTATTTACCAAGCTTTCTCAGGTTTTTTTTTCTGCCTTATTCTAGCAATTCCTCTTTTTTTTTTTTTTAATTAACCTTCTGCTCCTTTTCTTAGGGGGATGGTATTGGAGAGTAAGCTTTGTTGAATTTCATTACATTTTCCTATCCGCTCCTATCCTATACGGAACATTCCAATAACTTATTTCATGGAAACATTTTTTCATTCCTTGAATCCAAAATGGCACTACAAGATGGAACAGGCCTTAGTTTGGTTTTGTTGATTTTCTTTCAGAATTTCAACAGATGTCAAAATTTGAAAACAAAAACCAAAAAACTCACCTCACCCATTTGTGACTCTCTTGACACTTTCACGGCCACAGAAGTCATACAAAAGCACAAAAGCTCTTCTTTCAAGTTATGTATTTCCAAATGTGTTATCTTTATATTTCTGAGCTTTTATTTTTTAAAGATTTTATTTTATTTACTTAACTTTTTTTTAAGAGACAGGGTGTCCCTCTGTCACTGAGGCTGGTATGCAGCAGTGCCATCATAGGTCACTGCGGCCTGGAACTCTGGGCTCAAGCAATCCTCCTGTTTCAGCTTCCCAAGTAGCTATGATTACAAGCACATGTCACCTTGCCTGGCTAATTTTTTAAATTTTATTTTTGTAGAGATGGGGTCTCACTATGTTGCCCTGGCTATTCTTGAACTCCTGCCTTCAAGCAATTCTCCCACTTTGTGTCCCAAAGGGCTGGGATTACAGGCATGACATGCAACCATTCCCAGCCCCTTCTGGACTTTTCTTTTTCTCCAGATTTAAAAGCTATTCTGCAAAAACTACAGCCAACTTTTTTTTTTTTTTTTGAGTTGAAGTCTCACTCTGTCTCCCAGACTGGAGTGCAGTGGCTGCTCCCGGCCACCGCAGCCTCGACCTGCTGGGCTCCGGCGATCCTTCCTCCTCAGCCTTCCAAGTAGTGGGAACTACAGGCGCGCGCTACCACGCCTGGCTCGTTTCTGATTTATTGTAGAGATGAGGTCTCGCCAAGTTGCCCAGGCGGGTCTCGAACCTGCGGTCTCAGTCAATACACTCACCTCAGCCTCCCAAAGGCGTGGGATTGCAGGCTGAGCCACTGAGCCCGGCAAGCAACAGCCAACCTTTAGTACTATTTTTTTTTTTTTTTTTTAACCATTTCACTTTCTTATATCCCATTTACTATGGGTTGTACTTCCAGCCTGTTAATTACACAATCAAACGTTTCTATTTCTACCTGAACAAAATACAAACAGCAGCATGGGCACCAGCAGCATGGAAATTATTTGTTAATGTATAAGAGATTGTAAATTCCTAGTACTTTCAGGTTGTATGTCAGATTCAGGAAGGACAGTTGCCAGAAAGCCACATTGCTTGGAACAATTTCTGAATTACTGGCACTGGATATTGCCATATCGATTTATTGATTAAAACAACAACAATAATCTACAGGCTTAAGTAGCAAATGAAATAAGTGAATGATATTCGGTGGTATTAATTGTGCTGGTAGCTTTTTTTTAAAGATAAAATTATTACCATACTCTTAATTATTTTTTGCAATTATCTTTTAGGGTGTGTCTCAGAAAAACCCTAAGAGTTAAAGTGATGCTTTTTCACTGAATTGCCTTTTTATGAGGACTTTTACTCGAACGTAGCCACAATTAGCACTATCACATCTTTAAAAGTATATCTTAATATCATATAAATTTCCCAATTATTTTAATCTTTCATGAAGAATTGACAGCTTAAAGTGTGAATGAAAACAAGGGCCATAATTTGTGATTAATTTAAATGCTTTTAATGAAGAGTTTATCACAGAATCTCTGAAATTTTTAGCTGAAAATCTGTGTTATTTTTTCTGTAGAATTTTCTAGGGTTTTGTTGATTACATCCCGGCAGTGTCTTTAGCATGATTTTATTCCCTTATATTCCCTGTAATTTATATCCAGAGGGTTGATTAGATTTATTTTAGGTGTTTTGGGTAAGTCTACCCTTTAAGTGGTGCTGTATATTTCCATCAAAAGGCTGTCTTTTTGTGATATTTTCTGTCATTGATGATCATTACCTAGATCTTTTATTCCATTATGGATTGAAAAATGACAATATTCCATTTTTTTTTTTACATTTCTTTTGTTTAATTGGACAGAATAGTACTAAAAAAAAGAATGGCCCCATATCAACTCTTTGGTTAACCACAATTAGAGGATATTTAGAAAAGACAGGATAATTCTTAATTCCTTCTCTTTATTTACAAGATATCTGGATCCCTAACATCTATATGACCAATGAAATTCTTGTTTGTTTTTTTATCATTATGAATTCATGCATTTAAACATGTCTGATGTATTTCAATACACTGTAGTTATTATTATTATTATTATTATTATTATTATTTTGAGTTGGAGTCTCACTCTGTCACCCAGACTGGAGTGCAGTGGCTGCTCCCGGCCACCGCAGCCTCGACCTGCTGGGCTCTGGCGATCCTTCCGCCTCAGCCTTCCAAGTAGCCGGTATTACAGGCACACACTACCACGCCCAACTGATTTTTTGATTTATTGTAGAGATGAGGTCTCGCTGCCCAGGCGGGTCTCGAACCCGCGGGCTCAGGCAATCCACTCACCTCAGCCTCCCAAAGGCGCGGGATTACAGGCTGAGCCACCGAGCCCGGCATATTATATTTTTATGATGCTCAAGTGAATCCATGTTTGGCCAGTAGGCATTTATTCAAGCTTATCATGGGTCTTATTTTTTTTTTTTGAGTTAGTCTCACTCTTCTTGCCCAGGTTGGAATGTAGTGGCACACTCATGGTCACCACAGCCTCAACCTGCTGGGTTTAGGTGATTCTTCTGCCTCAGCCTTCTAAGGAGCTGGAACTACAGATGCACGTCACCATGCCGGGCTAGTTTTTGTGATTTATTGTAGAGATGAGGTCTCACCAAGTTGCCCAGGCTGGTCTTGAACCCCCGGGCTCAGGCAATCTTCTTGCCTCGGCCTCCCAAAGTGCCGGAATTACTAGCTGAGCCACTGCATCCGGCCAATCATGGGTCTTTAAAACATTCTTATGTGCTTTGCTGACATTTTTGCTTTTTCTTATGGCAATATGATCCATGCTCATCTTACATATTTCCTATCTCAGACCTCAAAGCAATGATCTTGCCAAATATTCCATTCAATGGAAAATGGTATTTGAGAGAGAACAATAAGGGCATTAAAGAAGTTCATTTTTGGGGGGGTGGTCTGTCTTTGATTCTAGGTCTTCTCAGAGGTGAGACATAGGAACCATGTATAAATCAGTGCAGCCGGGCTCGGTGGCTCAGCCTGTAATCCCAGCACTTTGGGAGGCTGAGGTGAGTGGATTGCCTTAGCCTGCGGGTTCGAGACCTGCCTGGGCAACTTGGCGAGACCTCATCTCTACAATAAAATCAAAAATTAACCGGGCGTGGTAGCGCACGCCTGTAGTTCTGGCTGGCTGCTTGGAAGACTGAGACTGAAGGATTGCCTGAGCCCAGCAGGTCGAGGTTGCAGTGGCCAGGAGCGTGCCACTGCACTCCAGTCTGGGTGACAGAGTGAGACTCCAACTCAAAAAATAAAAAATAAAATAAAATAAAAAATAAATCAATGCAGTGTGTGTGTATATTAAAAAAATACACATTTGTGTTCATTTGTCTCATGTTATTTTTATTTTTGAATATTTTAAAAATTTATTTTGTTTTGTAATTGCATAGCATATTTATATGATTTTACAGTTCAATTTATAAGTAGTATATATGCAAATAAATTCAATTTTTATCCTTCTCATTTTCATCCTGTTCCACTCTTCATGGATAAGCTTTTTAAAATTGCATGGACTATACTTCTGATATTTCTTAATGTAAACAAGGACACCCATAAACATTTTGCTATGTGACCTTTTTCAGATAACCTGCAACATATCCTGTGTAATTTTCTCCATGTCTTGACAGTCAGTCACTCCGTGAATGAATGTCAGTTCATTCCAGCTGCAAAATCCTATACAGGATGAAATTTTTTAACATAGTTTTTTTCCAACAGTCCACTATTGGTAAGTATTTTTCAGTTGTTTCCATTTTAAAATTATTTTTACTCTGTATGACTACAAAATACTGCTGAAATAAATAGCTTTGTCCAGATAATTTATTTTGTATTATCGCTACGATGATGGGATTCTTATAACTACATTAAGATAAGTAGTCATTTAATTTAACAAAGAGAGACCATTGGTCAGAAATAAAGTGGTGAGATAATAATTTTAATTAATTGTCAATAGCTAAATAATTATAATGCATACTTCTGAAAAAAATTAGCACAGGACAAAGTACCATATTTTCATATTTAATCTAGCTTCAAATTTCAAATCAGCAGCAGAGCCTAGGATAAGTCTGACCACCCTCAGCATGATGTCCAGCAAAAGGCTTCCTTCACCAGACTCTTATCTCGAATTCTCCAGTTCATGCTTCTGCTTTCAATATGCTCATTTATTTTTTTAACATTTTCCCCTTTCTCTTGTCTGTCAATTGTCATCCATAATATTCCATTTAAGAGAAAAACTTAATTTTAATAATTTCAGTACTTGTGTGATACAGTTGAGGTATCAATGTCACATTACTCAGATAACTTGGCACACATGTAAGGTACTAAATAGTCTTCCAGGCACTCCCCCATAGTGATGGGAAAAAAGAAATCTCTTTAACTCTTTAAAACTCTACCCTCTGCCACCCATCTAGTCCAACCTAGATATCTCATCCTTACAGAATGGCCCGATCCACTTCCTTCAGAGAATCATCGAGCGTAAACACACATCTGATAGGCCCTTATCACTTCACAGTTTGTCTCAGGGAGTCCTTATGTGTCCCCTTTCCAATATTTTAAATTATTTAAAGTGCAACATTTGTATTGTAACCTATCCATCATCATTTCTTGTCACAATCGTCTCTGAATTGACAGTTCATTTTTCAGATTGGGTGAAGGTGACTTTTAAGTAGCAATCAAGTGTGCAATTTTTATACTATTAAAATAGTTGAGTGGAAACCTAGATGATCATATACTCATCCAAGAGTGCAGACTTCTCCTTGGTCAAGAAGCAACTCACCATTTCTAGAGAATCACCAGAGGTAGTATTTGTTTCCAATTAAAAATTTTTTAAAGCAGGTAGCCATTAGCTGCTATTTACTGCTGATATTTTGTTGCATTTCTCCTCCTAATATGCTATCATTTACATATAATTTCTACTCTTATGTGAATCACACAAAGATAGAGAAAAACTAACAGGAATGTTTTTGCACCCTGTCCCTGTCTCCTTTATGACACATGAGCTCAGTCTCCCTACCCTCCTGAAGATGTTTATATTTCTTTCTCTTCCATTTTTCTCATTGCCATCCCTCTTTTTTTTTTCTTTGAGTCGGAGTCTTACTCTGTCACCCAGTCTGTAGTGCAGTGGCATTCTCACGGCTACCACAGCTTCAACCTGCTAGATTCAGTCTATCCTTCTGAATCATCCTTCCAAGTAACTGAAACCACAGACCTGTGTCACCACGCCTGGCAATTTTTTTTATTTATTGTGGAGATGAGGTCTCACCAAGTTGCCCAGGTTGGTTTTGAAACTCAGGGCTCAGGCAATCCTTCTGCCTCTGCCTCCCAAAGTGTTGGGATTACAGGCATGAGCCAGCATGTCTGGCTACCAACCCCTATTATTACTTTTTAATATACCTCTTCCACTAGATACTATTATCTAGAAAGAGTATGAATACAACTTTGTTCCCAATTTAAAAAACAGTATATTTGTTTCAATGTTCTATGCATAATACAGATATCCTATTTTCATAGTCAAATTGTTTGTTTTTAGAAAGATACTAATGAATAATTCTCAGTCTTGACTGCGGATTATAATTACCTCAGAAACTTCTCAAAATGCCCAGGAAGCAAAATAGATCAATGAAGTCAGACTCTCTGGGAGTGGAACACAGGCCACAGTGTTTTGTAAATCTCCTCAGGTGATTCCAAGGTGAAATCAAAGGGGGAAAACCATTGTAAAAAAATGCATTTCTCTAAGGACTATACGCCTGCAGTTCAAATCTCTCCTTAGCAAGAGTAAGCCACCGTTCATGTGAGAGGTCATCATGTCACCGAGCAGAAAAAGTTTTCCGAATCAGTGTCATCAATTCTATAAAATAATCGTGTATCACAGAACCCACCAAGCAAACTGTCACTTATAATTACAAAATAGCTAAGGAAAATTAATATTTTGAAGAATACAATATAGCAATATTGATACAGGAGTATTGTGATTTTTTGTTGTTGTTGTTTGTTTGTTTTTTTGAGTTGGAGTCTCAGTCAGTCGCCCAGACTGGAGTGCAGTCTTGACCTGCTGGGCTCCGGCGATCCTTCTGCCTCAACCTTCCAAGTAGCTGGAATTACAGGCATGTGCTACCACGCCGGCCGATTGTTTGATTTATTGTAGAGGATAGGTCTCGCCAAGTTGCCCAGGTGGGTCTCGAACCCGCAGGCTCAGGCAATTCACTCACCTCGGCCTCCCAAAGCGCAGGATTACAGGCTGAGCCACCGAGCCCGGCCTGTATTGTGATTTTTTAAAAAAAGAGTTAGGTGTTAACATTTAAACTACTTGTGCAAGTTACAGAATAAAAATCACTAGAAATGATATTCAACTTACCCCCCAAATTTGACTAGTGTACCATTCATAATAGTTGTCTTCCAAATCCATCTAGAGGCTGATATTTCATTTTATAGAGTTTTTACTTTTTTTACATACAAGCATCTTTAGTGGAAATTGCCCATATGGCATACAATACATGGTTGACTTATTTTACATTTGCTTAACAGCCTTATTCCTTGATTTAAGGAGACTCTCGTAAGGGCAAAACAGTCAAACAATATCTGAATAACATTATGGTTTTCAAAGGGCACTCAAGGCAAAATGTGACTCTGACATTTTACCATTGATTAGTAACATGAGTATAATGCAGATATTCCAGCTAAAGACTAAACTGAGCACATCAATTTTGCTAGTGACATACACATTTTTCCTTTATTAAGTAAATGGTAAGATTTTGTGTTTTGTAAGGAAAAACGAGCTTTTTAACACATGAGAAATAAGGTAATATTTGCACGCATGTTAGAGTGTGAGAGTTCAGGGTCCTTCTAATTCTCATCATAAAAATATTAAAATTTGTCTGTTCTTTAATTTGTGAGAGGTGATACCAGCTGTTTTCATTATGCATTGTATTTGTTCAGGGATTTAATTCATGTGCCTGGGAGCATATGCTTTTTAGAAAATATTTTAGTAAACATTTGGATGCTGTCATGCTTATAACTCTGGAGAGAAAATGCACTTTATTATTTTAATTATATTTTAGCATGTGACTGTATGGCATTACATTTCCCTCAAAGGTTCAATTGATATATGATATATATAAAAATTAGTGAAAGTGTATATACCCACACATATCTATATGTATAAATACTCATGTAGTAGAATCCTTAAAGAAAATATAGCAAATATATTTGCTATAATGGTTATGTCTAATTCTTATTTCCTTCAGCACAATAATGACTAAATCAAGGATTGAAGTTGACTTAGTTGAAATATGCTGGCTCATCAATATAGGCTTGTTTTGTTTTAGGTACAATAAAAATAATGTCTGAGACAACATCACTACCATGATTCACAGCACAATCTGTTGCCTGGGAAGAGCTACTTTTATAAATAACACATATGCTTATGTTCTATTATTTTTAACATTCCATACTTTACACTTCTGCAATGTCCAAATGTAGTTTAAGTAGTTGGCATGTGTTTTAGTTTCTAAGAAGTTTGCATTCTCTGAAATGCATTAACAAACAGAAATATTGCTAACAGCTCACTTGTGTTACAGACATAGGATAGCAGGACAAGCAAAGCTTGGTTAACCACATGATTATGCAAAGCCATAAAGGAAGAGAGTCTAAAAACAAAACCTGTTACAAGAGTAGGGCGAAGACTAGGAGACTCTTCCAGAAGCACTGAAAGAAGATCCAATGTAGTGAGCAAAACATCAGAAGGTCTGGCAGCAGAGCAAAAACCATCACTCAAGGAGCCCTTGACAACGTAACACGAGACCCTTGGTACTCTCAAGGTAAGTAGCACAAACAGTGAGAATTCCCAGGAGATTCCAAAAGTGGAATCAACATCACAGAAATTCCCCAGGATAGAAAGGCAACAGCTGTAAAATTTGGAGCAGGATTGAGTAACCTGGAATTGGAATGGTGGAAAGATAAAACAAGTGAAACCAAAGAGTGTCTGAAGGTCAATGATTAAGGTTGGCATGACAAACCAAATGTAAAGAAAAAGTGTAATTGGGGCTAGGAGACAGGCCTAGTGTCAGACTCAGTCTGGGCGTCGATGATGGCTAAGCACCAACATTCTATATCCTTTCTTACTCAGGACAGCATTGGGTTCAGATATATTGGAACAGAGCTCAGAACGCTGGGGATGGAAGGGACAGAGTTCAAGTGGTCTGCGATGGGATAAAAAAGAAATATGAAGGCTGTGAACCAGACAGTATTTCATATGGGTAACAGAATTCGAGGAACAAATCACAACATAAATTTTATTCCTGTAAATGCTACATTTAGTAAAATCTGGAGCCACACTTTTGCAAAGTAAAGTCAGAATGTAGGTTTTACAGCCTTGCTATGTGGGTCTTTATGAATATTTTAAGTAGTCAGAGATGTTTATACTAGAGCCCTAGCATTACAGAAATAACGTTGAGTGCTTTATTCTAACTTGTCAAAAAGTCTAGATGCACAAAGTTTTTTAATGGTGTATCACCATTTATATCAAGACAAAGATATAAGGAACTCAGATACCCGCTTTCATTTTAAGAAACCAGGGGGCAATGCAATTTCTGTAGATCCAACCATACATTACCTATCTTCCACACATGAGTTCTAACAGACTATAAACAATAACTAAAATGAAGATTTTTTTTCTCCATTCACATGTTGGTGTACATACACACACACACACACACAAACATGAAATTGTAAGTTTGTCTTATGGAGTTCAAAGGAAAACCAAGATAATCAGGATCAATAAGATTGTTTCCCATTGTTAGTAAATGTGAAACTAAATATTAATAAATATAACCTTTTCAATAATGGTGTCACAAATATAATTTTTCCTAATTGTAGTCATTGCAGTAAAAGTTTACTTATAGCAAAGAGACAGTTCTGTAAACTCTTTCTCGCATAACCTAATTTTTTCATAAAAGTACAAATTAAACTTCATCACTTTCACCATGAAGCACAGCTTCCAAGGCTTTTTTTTTTAGCAGCCTAATCATTCTTTTGTTGTTGCAAACAAAGAAGTTTTATTCCATTTGGGCAGATTGTTTTAAATGCTTGCTTTTCAAAATTAAGTTCTGTCTTTTAAAAAAGTATGGTTATCATGACACATTTAACAAGGTTTTCTTTTAACCTCTTTGTAGTCTACATGTCAATAAATGACAGACTTCTGCTACTTAAGCTAGCATAAAAGTCATATATTATCACCTCACTCCTGTCCAATATAAACTTGTTAATAACTGCAGTTTATGAATATTTATCATGAGACAACGTGGTTAAAGAGACAGTACAGCTTTAATTTTCAGGTAGCATTTCTCCTATTTATGCAATTCATCAGTAATGAATCAGACTGCTTAGGCTTTAAAAATATGACTGCCTGAATTTGTGATCTTTTATGAATGTTTCCCTCCTTGCACAGCAAAATTTCCTGCTTAATCTCTGCAGAAAATTACTCAAAACTCTCTTTGGAGATGGTTTTAGTCCCGGCCAGAGCTTCTACAATATGCAAATTTGACCCCGGAATCAATGAGAACTATAGAAAAAACTATTGTTGTTCACTGAGCATAGCTCCTTAACTGCAAATGTTAGAAAACCAAACATAGGCCTTTGAAATATGATACAGTTTTTAAAGATGTGGTGTGTCATTATAAACAAAATAAAATTCCGCATTCCAGAACCTCAGTTGCTTTCAGGTGCTGATTTTAGATCTTTAACTTTTTTTTTCCTCCTTCTCTCTTCATTCCTGGAGTTTTCCGGTGTGTGATCCCTTTTCCCAAAGCAAACTTTCCACTGAGTTGAAAGCCTGGGAACTCTTAAGTTCAGATGAATGATAATGAGCATTGTCAAAGAGGCGGTAAAATTGAGTCCTTGGTTCTGACGGCTGAGCCAAGAGCCGCAGGAGTTAATTGTGTGAATGGTAATGAGACCAGGGAGGTAGCAGATGCTCGCGTGCCTTTACAATCCAAATCCCACCAACAAATTCCTCCCACAGAAACTTTGAGGGACATCTTGGCACCCTGGAGATGGAGATAGAGCAGCTATAGCCACATGCCACCTGCTATACCTATTGTTAAAAAAAAAAAGACATTACAATAACAAAGTTGTTTGCTGTCTTTTGCAATGACTTTATGGCACAGGCTTTACTAGGCTACAGAGATGGAACATCTGATTCTTTATGAAGAAATATCTGCACCTAAAACAGTGAACGATCTACATGGAAGCCCGATGTTCCGTGTATGATACATATTCTTCTGATAAACCCTGCTTGCCATTTGCCCTTGTCACTTCCCTGTCCTCCTCCCCACCGAGGCTGTGTATTCTGTGGCAGATTTACAAGACCAGATAGCTTTTGAAGACCTTTAGACGAGGAGCCATTTTTATCCCTACGGAAAAAGAAAAAAGTTTAGGACTTAGAATTGTTGTAAATATTTCAAAGTAAAAATAACCATTTTTGAAAGGTATTCTGTGAGTGGCCTGTTTTAATTGGGTTTGAATTGTTGCCCCGTGATCATTTTTGTAATATTAATCTGATAAATGTCTAAGACTTAGGAAGGCCAGAAGGCCTAGTTTAAGAGAAATGGATAATCAGAATGAAGACAAGAAAAATTCGAGGTGACCCTCACACACTGACTGTTTAGGTATGTGAGGCGATGTTTGTCAGGTGACTGTTTAGGACTCACTCTGAGGACAGCTGAATGATGTGAAACTGTAAGAAACTCGACTATTAGTTACTTTCATTTTTGGAGGATGTAGAGACTGCTTTTTAGAAATCAGGGTGTTATATTCCTTGGATGAAATAGTGGATTTGTATCTAGTATTAGAAAGCAGGGTCCATTTAAATGACTTAAGCAAATAGGGCAGATTTGTCCTGTCTGCACCAACTAAGGAGAGAAGTTGTCTGTCTCTGTCTAGGTTAAACAAAAGCTGCTTATGTCCTTACTTTTGGTTCAGCTAAGCTGACCCTCATGTTATAAAAGCGGTTAGTTAGGCTGGAATTTCTGAATTCATTGTAGCAACCCTTTAATGATCTTGCGTTAATAGTACAGATTTTAGGTGGAAATATTTGTATGCTTCATACGTTGATATGATTATTATCAACTCACCTTTTGGCTGTGTAAACTGTGGGACTGGATTATTCTGTTTGTAAAGACCCAAGATTCTATAGTAAATAAAAAACAGTGTTCTTTTCATAACAATAAAATATGTACGTCTGACTTACTGAGAAGTCAGATAAGGAAGCATGTGGGAACAATATGTTAATGCCAAGCAAGCTGTTTATACTGGGATATGCTCCTGCATAACAATCATAATCCAATCCTAGCAGAAACCTTTTGAATTTAAAACATTGTCGAGTTACAGCAAAGCAGAAAGAACCGCAACAAATGCTCTAGTTGCTGATTATTTGTGAGAAAGCTCAATATGTTTACTTTTTTGTTTTGTTGTTTAAATCGGGGATTTCTATAAGTTGAACACTCTCCTGTGAGATCACTGGAAATATTTTATTGAGCTTTGGTGAACTGCTCTAGAAATAAAGGGGGACATTTTGAGATATGCTTTTTCAAATTACTAGAAGAAATTCTATTCATACTTTAATATGTTTCTTAAAATTTAAAGAATTTTTAAAAGTGTTATTTATTTGGATGGTTAAATTCAATACTTTTGGATGAACAAGAGAAAGCACATGAGCTTGCTTTAAATTCTACTACTTTCTTTACCATGCATTATGGTGTCTTTCATTTAACACCACAACAGAAAGCACAGTTTCTAGAAAAGTCTGTCAAAATAAATAATAGACCTTGAATCCTCAAAGTAAGCAGTATATGCAGGTGTACTTTTTATGTCTTCCTCCCAAATTTAGTATTTGATCCATTATTCAAGAAAATACTTGTGGAGAATGACTTATCATGGCAAAGACTTGTGGTGGAACAAACAATGAACAACATCAAAGAGTTGTTGAGTGAGAAGTGGGTGTCTTTGATCTCAGGTCAGTGTCTCTTGTGCTGCATTATGCTCCTCCCCTGTGTTAGTTCCCTGACTGGCTTTTACACCAAGTTTAAAATATTTCTGATTATAACATAAATAAAAATTTGAATGCTTACTCTCCTTTTCTCAGTTTTTCACTGACTTTCTCTTCACACCTTTTAATCTACAGATGAGTCCCTTGTATTTCTTTTTATGCGAAACTAGTCTGAAGAAATATTACATGGTATGTGAAGATGTCATTATCTAAGGGGTCTAGAGTATTGATAGCAAGTGAAAAGACCACCTCAACCTTCACCTCCTCAGTTTCCTCCCACTCCTGCCTAGGAATCACTTCAATGAATTCTAGAGTACTGATCATTTTCAAGGGCATCATCTGAAGGAAATACTAGTGATGCTATTTTTGTTAAATAGGTTGAAATGTTATTTTTACAAGATAAATCACCTTATGTGTATTGATATTCTTTCCCACATTGCTTCACAGTTAAGGAAAAGACTTAAAAAATCTGATGGGCTTCTTCATTTAATATCTAAGAAGCAAGTAGTTATTCCTATATAGAAGTAGATTTTAGAGACAAATGTAGATATGACAATTCAATACCTACTATACATTAGCCGTAATTTAAGTAAAACATAAGTCTTAGTTTCCTTATACATAAAATGGTTCTAGGATTAATGTGGCAGACATAACTTATTCTCCACTCAACATCCATTCTCCAACCTTGTTAACAGAATCCCAATATTTTAGCGCTTTGCCCTGTATGAAGGAAAGGAGCTATTCTTCCCCCCAGAATTAAACCATTTTAGTCTAGGTAAATTATGACCAATCTTTTTGCTAGAGATTGGTTAAAGAATGGTCATGTGGCAAAATTTTGACCAATGAGCTTTAAGAGGATATCAGCAGGAGACTTTTAGAAAATATTTCTTTTCTTAATAGAATATCTATTAGGAGATACTATCTTTTTTTGTAACTCTGTATTCAACTAAGAGGAGAGAGGTTTCCTGTAATCGTAGCAGCCATCTTGAGGTCATAAATGAAGCCCCGGGAAGGGAACAAGCCAGCACATAGACGATCACAGAGCAGATAGAGGGGAGAAATCTGGTTCATGAAGGCATTCATTATTTAGTTATTCAGTGTTAAAAATATCTTATCTTTGTGTATCTTCTGTTTTGACATAAAGTTCTCATTGACACTTTTGGCTATGTTCTACTACCTATATCCCATGTGTCTGTAACAATTACAAACATTTCATTATTAAACTTATAGCAACGATTTAAAGATAAAATATGAAAAGACACTTGGTACATAGCGTTGCTCAATAACTATTATTTTTATTTTATTATGTTCCAAGACCCTGACATTTAGATGACAGGTGAGATGTAACTATTTTAGATGGCATTTTTAAATTAGTAACACAATCTAATGTAAACTATTTAAATTTAAATACATCTCAAGTACATTTTGGAGTAGATATTTTCATAATGTCTCATTGCCTAAATGATAATCTTTTCTGATTAAGAACTTCAGCTATACTTGATTAATTTATTAAAATTAAACTAACATCCAAATTCAAAAAGGCTGGAGTGCAGTGGCATGCTCAAAGCTACCACAGCCTCAACCTTCTGGGCTTAGGCAGTCCTTCTGCCTCAGTCTTCCAAATAGCTGGAACAACAGGCATGCTACTATGCTTGGTTAATTTTTTAATTTATTGTAGAGACAAGGTCTCACCAAGTTGCCCAGCCTGGGTTTAGGCAATCCTTTTGCATTCACCTCCCAAAATGCTGAAATTACAGGTGTGAGCCACCATGCCCAGCTGAGATATTTTTTACATAATAATTTACATATATTGAGACATTTATTATGTAAAAAAGTACTTGCAATATTTGTGTGCGTGGGTGTGTGGGGGGGGTTGGTAAAGGAATGGTAAGCACACATATTTCCAGAGATCATTTTTATAGCTAGGTATCTGCTAGATATTTTAAATCTAGTAATCATTTAGTTCCTCTGTTTTATGAAATTTTAATTATTTTTGATGAAAGTTGTGATTTGAAAGAATGCCTGAACTTTTTCTTTTTCTTGTAAAATTGAGCATTTCTCAATTTGATAGCACCACTCTTCACTGCATGACAAATATCCTAGATTGTTCCTTGTTGAAAGTTGTTCAGCTGGTGGTTGATAAGCCCAAAGTGAACGTCTCACAAGTTCAAAGTAAATAAGCAATCGAACCCTTAAATTGCAATCTAGCTGTATTTACTAATGGTAACTTTTTGTACATAATTGCTTCTAATATTTACCATCTATTTAAGCTTAACCCATATATTTAAACTTCTTTTCAAAAGCTTTTTAATCTAACCCAATATATTATAAAATATCATTGACTTGGTTTTTATTATCTAAGTGGATGTTCATATTTCTAAGTTATGTTAGTTCTTTTAAAATTTTATTTTGAGATAGGTACTAGCCTATGAATAATAGGATATGCCTAGTTGGAACAACAAAAATGATTGGATAAATTAGCTATTTATTGGGAGCATCCAGAATTATTGTACATGAAATGGGTTTTAACATGAATAAAAAAGAGTCAAGCATTGGCCATAAACTTTTTGTCACACTTTGACCTGTGTTCTTAATCCTGAACTGGAAGTATTTAAGGATAAATGAACAATATTCTCAAGATTTGCTTTCCCACATGATAAGGAGTGAGTCATGGTGAAGGAATGTTGCCATGAAGAAAACATAAAGCAAACTTGTGATTTATATGTACCCAGCAGATGCAAAACACTCAACCAGAGATTCCTAAACATGTACATATGTAGAAATAGACATATATGAAATGGCATTGGAAATATATTTGCCTTCAGAAATAACTCTTCGAAAAGAACTAGATCTCTTTCTCTGGAAAGTATTTTTCTTGCTGATGCAAACTGTACAACCTAATGGATAAACAGGATGATAGCTAGTATAAAACACTAGATCCAGAGGGAAGCTTAATTTCCCTTCTGCCTGTGAATTTTACTAAATAAAGTTTTCTTATATCACTTCCACTTATATTCTTGAATTAATGATGTCTAAGCTCTGGCTCTTTTTATGGTAATTTCCATATGCCAATTGTCTCTTGGCTCCCTGGAGAAAAAAAATCTCACAGCACATAGGATTTAAGTGCCCATCGTGTTAAGAGCTTCTACCACTTCAGACAACAGATTACTCTTCTAGCAATGTGTCTTAAACTTCCATGTGCACTGGATTCACCAGAGGAACTTATTAAAATGTGGAATCTGTTTAAGTAGGTCTCGGGTGCGGTCTAAGATCCTGCATTTCTAACAAGCTTCCAGAAAATGCTCAGGTTGCTGTTCTACAGATCGTACACTGAGTAGCAATGCTTAAACTAATAATTTAGACTCAACTCTCTTAAAGGCTCATCCCTCTTCCCCACTCAGTTCCACAAATATCAGCTGCAACTATAGGAACACTTTGTGGGCTTCTCTGCTGCAGGATACTGTCCTGACAAGAAAGAATTTAAGGAATTCTCTAATAATTCAGATGATTTCTTCTTAAAATCAGTATTGCTGCCATCTAGTTTAACTTTGCGACTGGTTTCAAATTTTGACTTGGCTTTAAATATGGGCCCATTTTCAAGACACTGGATCTCTACATGCCTGAGTCGGTCTCCATATTTTAATCTCAGTTTTTATGACCTGCCTTGTTTGGAAGTCCTGAAGTCATAAAATGAATAGCAGCTCACCTATACGCCTTTCATTTGGACACAGTAGACTGCCTTTGGCCATCCAGACCCTAAGTCACCTGCTGGAACTCAGCAAATTACCTTTGGCAGGACATCCCAAACACTGATTGCCCTCTCAGACAAAAATTGACCTAGCACCTGTCACTGGATTTTGTAGACTCCAACTCTTCCTGGCCCCTGGCTTATGCTACCTCTGGCACAAGCAGAGCTACGCCTCCAGGTTTGTGGCTCTCCTAAAGGCGCTTAACCCATTTGTCTGTTTGGATCAGAATTCTACTAAAGTATCTATTTCTGTTATATGTATCTGATGTTAGTCTGGCATCCATTTTCATTTTCAGCCCTTGATCTTAAGTTGATAAATTCGGTCCAATAAAGAGTTTATATTGTTCAGTGATTTTTCATTATTATATTCTTGAATAGATTAATAAATAGAATACAAGAAGAGCATGGAAAGATTTAATATGATTGATAAAAGGCCTAAATGTGCTTTTTAAATAAAAATCTTATTTGACAAATTTTATCTTTCCTTGTCACTGCCAAGATATCATATCAAAGTATATCCTTTTTTCTTTCTTCTATAGTGTGACACGATACTTAAAAGACACAGCTGTTCAGCACAAATGACTTGAAAACAGGCAAATACTAAATGTGCATGCTACCAAATAAAAAAGATAAATAAGTACCTGGCAGACTTTAAAAAACTGCTTTATTTGATATATTTCTCTGGTTTAGTGTCTGGGGGGTGCACTTGGGTATACTTGTTAGATGGTGTAGAATTTCTCCAGTGAAGCAGCAAATTTTCAAGATCATCACAGGTCAGTGCTAAGAGTTCTTTCGACTGTGTTTCACAGGTGACCTTCACAAATCAAAATGAAGAGAGTTTTATCTTTTCCGCATAAAATTACATACACATCTAAACTAAAACCCTAAAAAGCACCAAGGTCTATGAAAACAATCCACATGTTTCTTCAAAGAGTATAAAAAAGAAAACAGACACACAGAAACTAAGAAACGACAACAACACAACAGCAACAACAAATAGCTTTTATTGTATGTCTACACTGGGCCAGCCTTTGTGGAAAGCCTTAATCATTCAAATGCTCACAAAAATTTTTTAAAGTGTATTATTTTTCCCACCTCACAGAGGATTATACAGACTCTGAGAAGTTAAATAATTTGTCCAGGATTACACAACAATTGGTGAAACCCACAATCATATGTTTGTTGGGCTCACGTAAAAAGTCAAGTAAGCTCTTTATCTTAAGCAGTTCTACAGTACTGGAATTTCTTAACTTTTCTAACCTTGCAGCTTTGTCTGGTAAAACCTCTACCCTCATCTAATTTTCCAGGGTACATAGTAGAGCAATTATTTAGGCTTTTTACAGCCATATGGTGTCAAGTAGGACCACGATTTCCTTCTACAAGGCATTTTACAACACATGTTATGAGAAAGATTGTAAAGCTATGCTCATCTACAGGAAGATTGTGAGACACATAGAATATTATTTTTTTGACGGGAAAGAGGATAGGGTGAGATGGTGAGATAAAAGTGAATATTTATTAACCTACTATTTTTTATTTCATATGATCTAATAAAATATAAATTAATAGCAAAAAAATTTAAAACAAAATGCACATTTGCTTGTAAGAACTTTTAGTAACTTTAATTTTCTATCACAATACCAAAAGAGACATTTTTCTTCATATAGTGGGGAGAAATTTGAGTTTTACAATTGAGTTCTAGGTTTCCCTTCCTCTTCAACAGGAACAAAACCATTAAAAATTTAGAATGATAAAGTCCAACTTTCCTTAAAAAAAGTAATAAAAATAAATGGCATGATGAAAGTGTTATTAGAGGTGACAAGATGTATTGTAAATGCCAGCTGATATCTTTTCTCTGCATTTAGCAATTTTCAGCCCAATGAGGCTGACGCGGTAAAAGGAGTTTTGTACATAAAATATGCACAACAGGGTGCATGTATCCAAGGCTCTCCTCCAGGAGCGTAGAAGCACTTTGCTCTTGTGCCTAGTATTAGTCATGATGGCACAGTCTTCAAGATGTGAAACCACTTTCTTTGTCAATAAATGCTGCCACATCAAAGGAGGATGGACTTTAAGAAGCATTCTCCTTAATTAGCTGTCTGAGAAGTTGATGTAAAGAGTCTACTACTTGTTTATGACTTTATAAAACTCCAGAAGAGGCCCGACACAGTCACACAAGTCTGTAATCCCAGCACTTTGGAAGGCCGAGGCGAGAGGACTGCCTGAGCACAGGGGTTCGAGACCAGTCTGGGCAACTTGATGAGACCTCGTCTCTACAATAAATCAAAAAAATTAGCTGGACGTGGTACCCTGTAGTTCTGGTTACTTGGAAGACTGAGGCGGAAGGATCACCTGAGCCTAGCAGGTCTACGCTGGGATGGCTATGAGCAAGCCACTGCACTCCAACCTGGGTGATGGAATGAGACTCCAACTCAAAAACAAAACAAAACAAAAAACTTCAGAAGAAGGATCAAGACCAATCAGGTCATCATTAGATGACAACTAGTAGAAGCTTATCACTTTTTCTCCTCTAATACAAGATCATTCACAGAATAATTTGGGAGATCGTTTCTTTTACTATTTTCTTTTCAAAGATACTGAGTTAAGGACATTCTGAATTGCTAGAACTAATCAAAAGTAGAAAGATTTCTTTTTAATTCTGTACTTTTTTGGGGGGAAAAATGTAAAGAACAGATTAGGGTACAATAAGAGTAAATCAAAAGCACAATGTTTTCAAATATATATACATATATAAATACATACATATATACATATATATATATATCTTCTCAGGGAGAGATTGGCAAACTGAAAAATGAAATAATATTTGGTGAGGATGATATTGTAAGTGAAGAGATCCATTATCCGTTAAAGATTCCAAGTTCTATAAAGACCTGCTCATAGAAACACATTCTCTATACCTATGTATTCATTCACAACCTATTTTTAATATTTCAGTAAGTTACACTGACGTTCTTCTTCACAATGACTATTTCAGTTCAAACCCACCGCCAGGAATAAGAGAAGCACTTTTACGTATTTTTACTATTTAAGTAAGCATAAAGAAAAAAAAATGTCCTCTATATTAAGGTAGCCAAATCCATTGCTCTTGATGTTTTGGGGGGTAAACTTATCAAATTCACAAAGAAAATTCTCCTAGAACTAATGAAATTAGCTTACCTTTGAATTCTCACCCCAACTTTGAATAGTCACTAATTCCTTTCTTTGCTCTTTTGGCGTTTGCAAAGGGGTTCACTAAAGCCTGAATTGATATAATTATTGGCTCAGACTGTTAGACTTCTGGGCCAGATGGCTATGGATTTCTAAAGTTCCACTTGCTTGTGGTAGTTTTCCTAGTTTGCCTATAGGGTTTGGGGCTCAGCAATTTGAAAGGGCTACAAACTTGTAAAACAGTATTATTCATGGGGACAGAATGTTCATCGGCGTGACCCAGTACTAAATACATTCATTATAGGCATTTCTATTCTGCACAATTTGCCACACAGCACTGGTTTCAGGAGGGGGAAAAAAAGACAATGGCTTATAAAACGCTTTTGAATGCCTAAAAAGAAGGAGAGTTCACGCTGAGACTCTTCTGCTTTCTTTTTTGGAAAGAACCTTCTTAGTGACTTTAGCTGAGCTCTGCTGAGAGTAAGCAAAGTGGAAAAATCAGAAAATTACTTTTTTTTATATGTTTCTGGGGGGCAAAACTGAGAGTGGGAGAAAATAAATGGAAAAAAGTGACAGTGAGATTATGTGAAACAGCAAATATGCAAGCGAATGAAGACAGCTAAGGAATAATGCAAAAGGTAAGAGGAGAAAAAAAGGCAGCAAGAATGGAGTCATGATGATAAACTTAAAAGGAATTGCAGAGCAGAAAGAACATCATAAATAATCATATTTCCAAATAAGAATACCATATCAGTCTCTGTGACCTGGATAGAGCACAAGTCTCCCAAGATATTTCTTAGCCTTTTGATGCACACAAAATGCAATTTTCAGCTCAGGCATTTTATTTGTCAATGTAAACACGCTTTGGGTTTTTAAAATACATATCTGAAAGTGTTTTCGTAAATAATGCATAAAATATAAAAATTTGACTTGTCAACTATTGAGTCCACGTCCCCCCAGTATTCCTGGTGAAGACCCATCATGTATAGATTGCAGCTTCTGGTAGAAATCGACAGGCTAAAGCGTGCGGTGTCTTCTACCCAAGATAAATAGGGGTGTTTTTTTTTTTTGAAGTAGAGGATAAAGAGATATCATAGACTGCTTTGCCCAAACTCAAGGAAATGAGCGATAGGAGGTAGAACTGTGTTGTTAATTAGTTCCGAATTCTGAGGTGCCCCCTGAAATCTGGCTAATTAAGAGAAACCGAGAGTGCAAGATAGCCCCTTTCTTATCTTCAAAGAATAAAGATGAAAGAAAACAGAAAATGAAACCTCTTTTCCTCGCTCTGTTCTTTAGAAACGGAGCCCCAAGAAAATCGGCTGGAGCTGCTGGGAGGGGAGGGGGGCGAGAGAGAGGGAGAGAGGGAGAGAGGGAGGGAGAGAGAGAGAGAGAGAGAGAGAGAGAGAGAGAGAGAGACCCGAGCTGCTGGGAGGGGAGGGGGGCGAGAGAGAGGGAGAGAGGGAGAGAGGGAGGGAGAGAGAGAGAGAGAGAGAGAGAGAGAGACCCTAA
>NW_007258204.1:445408-468620 GCF_000164805.1 Carlito syrichta | reverse complement strand
TGCGCCGCGAGGTGCTGGGCACCAGCCTGCGGTACCGGATTTACGAGGAGCAGAGGGTCGGCTCGGTGGTCGCGCGCCTCTCCGAGGACGTGGCCGACGTGCTGCTGAAGCTGCCCAACCCGGCCTCCGTGCGCTTTCGAGTCATGCAGAGGGAGAACCCGCTGCTCGTGCTCAACGAGGACACCGGCGAGCTCAGCATCGGGGCCGCGATCGACCGGGAGCAGCTCTGCCAGAAGAACTTGAACTGCTCCATCGACTTTGACGTGATCACGCTGCCCACGGACCACCTGCAGCTTTTCCACGTCGAGGTGGAAGTGCTGGACATCAACGACAACGCCCCCCAGTTCTCCAGAGCCCTCATACCCATCGAGATCTCCGAGAGTGCGGCCGTGGGCACCCGGATCCCTCTGGACAGCGCGTTTGATCCCGATGTCGGGGAGAACTCCCTCCACTCGTACTCTCTCTCGGCCAATGATTTCTTCAGCATCGAGGTCCGGACCCGCACCGACGGGGCCAAGTATGCGGAACTCATCGTGGTCCGGGAGTTGGATCGGGAGCTGAAGTCGAGCTACGAGCTTCGGCTCACCGCCTCCGACAGGGGGGTCCCCCAGAGGTCCGGCTCGTCCGTGCTGAAGATCAGCATCTCGGACTCCAATGACAACAGCCCTGCTTTTGAGCAGCAGTCGTATGTCATACAACTCTTAGAAAACTCCCCCGTGGGTACCTTGCTCTTGGATCTGAATGCCACGGATCCAGATGAGGGCGCCAATGGGAAAATTGTGTATTCCTTCAGCAGTCATGTGTCTCCCCAAATTATAGAGACTTTTAAAATTGACTCAGAGCGGGGGCATCTGACTCTTTTCCGGCCAGTGGATTACGAAATCACCCAGTCCTACGAGATCGATGTTCAGGCTCAAGATTTGGGTCCGAATTCAATCCCGGCCCATTGCAAAATTATAATTAAGGTAGTGGATGTCAATGACAACAAGCCTGAGATTAGCATCAACCTCATGCCCCCTGGAAGAGAAGAAGTATCTTACGTTTTGGAAGGGGATCCCGTTGACACACCTGTTGCTTTGGTCAGCGTTCAGGACAAGGATTCTGGGCTGAATGGAGAAATAGTTTGTAAGCTTCATGGACACGGTCACTTTAAACTTCAGAAGACTTACGAAAACAATTATTTAATTAAGACCAATGCCACGCTGGATAGAGAAAAGAGGTCTGAGTACAGTTTGACTGTGATTGCTGAGGACAAGGGGACACCGAGTCTCACCACGGTGAAACATTTTACTGTTCAAATCAATGATGTAAATGACAATCCACCACGCTTCGAGAGAAGCCGATATGAATTTGTAATCTCAGAAAATAACTCACCGGGGGCATATATCACCACTGTGACAGCCACGGATCCTGATCTGGGAGAAAACGGACAGGTGACCTATACCATCTTGGAGAGTTTTATCCTAGGACATTCCATAACTACGTATGTAACCATTGACCCATCTAATGGAGCCATCTATGCCCTCAGAATGTTTGATCATGAAGAAGTGAGTCAGATCACTTTTGTGGTAGAAGCAAGAGACGGGGGGAGACCCAAGCAACTTGTAAGCAATACCACAGTTGTGCTCACCATCATTGATGAAAATGACAACGTCCCTGTGGTGACAGGGCCTGCACTACGTAATAATACCGCAGAAATCGCCATCCCCAAAGGGGCTGAAAGTGGCTTCCATGTCACAAGGATAAGGGCAATTGACAGAGACTCTGGTGTGAACGCTGAACTCAGTTGCTCCATAGTTGCAGGTAATGAGGAGAATATCTTCATAATTGATCCACGAACATGTGACATCCATACCAATGTGAGCATGGACTCTGTTCCCCATACAGAATGGGAGCTCTCAGTTGTCATTCAGGACAAAGGCAGTCCTCAGCTGCATACCAAAGTCCTTCTGAAATGCATGATCTTTGAATATGCAGAGACCGTGACAAGTACAGCAATGACTTCAGTAAGCCAGGCCTCCCCGGATGTCTCCATGATAATAATTATTTCCTTAGGTGCAATTTGTGCGGTGTTGTTGGTTATTATGGTGCTCTTTGCAACGAGGTGTAACAGAGAAAAGAAAGACACTAGATCCTACAACTGCAGGGTGGCAGAATCAACTTACCAGCACCACCCCAAAAGACCATCCAGGCAGATTCACAAAGGGGACATCACATTGGTGCCCACCATAAATGGCACCCTGCCCATCAGATCTCATCACAGATCGTCTCCATCGTCATCGCCCACCTTGGAAAGAGGGCAGATGGGCAGCCGGCAGAGCCACAATAGTCACCAGTCCCTCAACAGTTTGGTGACAATCTCATCCAACCACGTGCCAGAGAATTTCTCGTTAGAACTCACCCACGCCACTCCTGCTGTTGAGGTAAGATCATAAACTACATCAGCTCACTGACAGCGTCAGCTGTTGGTGTTCAAAAGTTGTGCTTCTTAGTTCTTAGATGTGTTCAGTCATAGGTAATAATACCAACCCTAGGCAAATTAAACAGGGTACAAGTTACACTGTGTTTATGTAGCAAGTATGCACACCTTTTAGTTTTTCTTAAATCATTGTCTTGCATGTAGTATGTATAATATTTAAATATAAATGTGGGTCTCACAAAGGACCCTCTAATTAGGTTCTCTGTACTTCTCAGATTAAGAAATCCGAAAGCCAAACAGTAAAGGAACTGGCTTTATTCTCACAGTTATGGTCTCTGCTGAAGAAATAAAATAAATGGAGGCCTCCAGAATCCCATGTCGGCTGCATGCTCTCTCTATCCAACTTTGGAGAATTTTCTGACTTTTTTTTTTAAACTACATGCTACAGTGTTATAGTTTACAGCATTTTCCATGTAGTCTTACAGCTGGTCACTTGATCTGAACTGTCAAGGAAATCGGTCAGTTATTTAAAAGGAGTTAGTTCTCTTTCAAAAGGAAAAATCTGTTGTGTAAGCTCATCCAAATCTGGGATATGTAGTTCAATTATAGTTGGTGGCTGGCTGTGTGGTCTGCCTCAGTCTGGCGTATGCAAATCTCTGAAACAGAGATAGCGTGTTCAGGTACTTAGTGTGAAATAACAAGCGAGTGTTTTTCCATGCTTAAAGCTTGTGTCTGAGGATTTGTTTCCAGCAATCAGTGGTGTCTATTTGGTTTCCAGCAGGTCTCCCAGCTTCTTTCAATGCTTCACCAGGGGCAATACCAGCCAAGGCCAAGTTTTCGAGGAAACAAATATTCCAGGAGCTATAGGTATGCATTATCCTTGGGTTACCTATTAAGCCTCAACATAAATGCAGACGAGTGAAAACAATGTTCCCTGCTTTATCTTTCTAGATACGCCCTCCAAGACATGGACAAATTTAGCCTGAAAGACAGTGGCCGTGGCGACAGTGAAGCAGGAGACAGTGACTATGATTTGGGACGAGATTCTCCAATAGACAGGCTGCTGGGCGAAGGATTCAGCGACCTGTTTCTCACAGATGGAAGAATTCCAGCAGGTAAGAGGGGGGTGAAAGCTGAATCTTTGTTTTCAGGTCTACGACGACACGGCGACTTGAAACATTTCTCCCGTGCTTATATTTCTTCTGTGTCCTTTACACTGAAATATTTTGTCATTTGCACACTGTTAGCAATGATCAGAGACTGGAAAACTTTAAAGTTATTTTCTTTAAATTCCCTAAGAAAGAACTTCATAGAACAAGAAGAAAGGGCTGGGGAGAGACTAGGAAGCCAAACCACTTCCATCCTCTGTCTACCTCATCCAGCACCGCCCCAGGGCACCCTTGAGCAACTCTTTACAAAATTACTGGGTGGTTGTTTTTATTCAGCCAGGCTGTTTGGGTGCATAGTGGTGAACTGGACTATAATTTGGAGGATGCATTTCCTGTGATGGGAACCAACTCACAAAGTCAGAGACGAAAATACATTGGAAATGGTACACTTGAAGCATTCAAAATAGGAGAAGGAATGCATCTTTGTAGGTGGTAAGCATAGGATGACTATTTTTTTCCCCCTACATTTCATTTTACTGCAGTAGAAGAGAAGCAGGGATCCAGGAACGCTTATAAGTACACCGTTAGATGCATGAGGTGCTATTAAGTTTTGAACCACATTTTCCTCAGAGTCCCTTCCCTCTAATTGTGTAGTAGAAACTCTCTGAAACGACTGAGTAAGTACTGGCTGCATCATGGCAGCCACCCTGTTACTTAGGACTAAATCACCCCTTAGGACCAAAAAAAGTGTTCCTTTGGCTAACTGTATTTCTGAGTTTCACCGGATGTTGATTAAATAACTGCCACTTGATTATTGAAAAGCAGAATGGCACTATATAACCTATCTTACTTCTGTTATGCCTCTATTTTCTAAATACAGTGAATAAGAGAGATTTAGAACGTAAACATGACAGAATCTCAGACAGAAACACATTCAAAAGAAATAAATACTATAATGTACTCTCCATATCCATGGGTTCTGCTTTCACGAATTTAACCAACCATTGATTTAAAATATTTGGGAGAAAACAATAAAATAATAATAAAATAGCCAGTTGCAGTGGTTCACGCCTGTCATGTCAGCACTTTGGGAGGCAGAGGTGAGAAGATTGCCTGGGTCCAGGGGTTTGACATCAGCCTGGGCAACATGGCGAGACCTCATCTCTATAATAAATAAAAAATAAATTAGCAGGGTGCGGTGGTGCATGCTTATAGTCTCAACTACTTGGAAGGCTGAGGCAGAAGGTTCGCCTGAGCCCAGCAGGTCGAGGCTGTGGTGACCGTGAGCATGACACAGCCTGGGCGACAGAGTGAGACTCTGACTCAAATAATAATAATAATAGTAATAATAAATACAGTATAACAACTATTTACATAGCGTTTATATTGTATTAGGCGTTATAAGTAATCTAGAAATGATTTAAAGTATATGGGAGGATGTGTGTAGGTTACAAATAAATACTATGCTGCTCTATATAAGAGACTCAGGCATCCCCCAATTTTGGTATCCATGGGAGTCCTGGAACCAACTACCCATGGATACCAAAGCACCACTGTGAATAGAAACTCCAGCTGTCATAAGTTCTAGTAGAAGTGCGGGCAGTAGCCACGGCAGTATTTACATTGGGCACAGGAGTCGCAGAAGTAATTACCAACTTTGTCCTGGGGTTGACGCCCATCCCGTGTAGAGTTCTGTATCCGTACTACCTTTCCCCAGGTTTTGACACAGAAATTAGAAGGAGTGGTGGCAGTAACAGTAGTGTTCATATTTATTTTTCATGTTTGAAAACTCAAACTTATGAAGGTCGGAAAATGCATCTCAAATCAGGCAGTTTGTATATGGTAGGGTAAGACTTGAACCAGTGCCCACCGTCTTAGACTAATCTATCGAATATGTGAAGTAACAGGAACGGGTTTTTGTTTATTTTTTCAATAAATTGAATGGCTCATTTGTTCTTATGTTTTAAAGACTTAACTACCCTTTATGTGGCTATTGAATGAGGCTTAGTTAATTATGCTATTACAGTAATAGATACTACATCTCAGCAGAATGAATGTATAGAAAGGACTTCTAGTGGCCTTAAGGGGTGCAATACACAAGAGCCTGTTTGCACAGTCATTCATCGTGTCTTTTTTAAAAAAAAAATTCATGGACTTTAGACCAATTTGAAGAGATCTCTGAAAATCTAGTAGACTACGTATAGGGTCAAGACACTTTTCTTAAAAAAATCATTTTTAGTATTCTTACTTCAATAACAAAAGAGCTGGATAAATTTCTAGGATTCTGAGATACTGACAGAACCCTAATTTTGAATATTAATCCTTAATTTTGAATAATGTAATTTCATTGCATTATTCAGAACCGTAACATAATGAGCATAAAATCAACACTGTGTTGTATATTTTTACATTTACATGAAGTGCATTCATTGAAATTTAAGTTTATCAGCATAGTTAAATGAAGAATGGTGTCTCCTATTTAGATAACCTTGCCAACTGTGAGGCTAAATGATACCTAAAGCCCTTTTTAGTTCTGAAATTGTATAATTCTAATAGCTAATCAAAAGCCTTTCTTTTTTTCAAGTCAAGATTCCTCCGTTACACTTTTTTATATTTTCAAAGTTACCACCTCTATGTAAGTGTGTGGCAATAGAGTTATCTAGCACTTGGGACAAATAATAGTAATAATAAGAATAATAATAATAGATGTACAAATGTTAAGGAATAAAGACATTGGGAAAAGAATAGGTTGACAGATAAATTCTGAAAAAAACAGTGAATCTTTTTTAGTGAATGATGTTAAGCTTCATCCATATCACATTTCTTTTTGAAATTAGAGGATCATTTTTATATTGTTATTAATAACTCCACTTACCATATAGACAGTCCTTAATAAATTTCACATCTACACGATCATACTTAATCCAGGTATGTGATGGGAGAGCTGTTTTGCATAACATTGTATTACAACAGAATGTATTACAGTAGACACATTTCTGCCTTAGTTGGTATATGCCTCATCGTGGAGTGTAGTTGGAGTAATCCTGGAGTCGCAGAGCACCAGGAAATCACCAGTGATCCACAAAGCATAATTATGCTTGAGTGGTATAGACTGCAAAGTTCACATTGAATATCTATACAGAGATAACTAGCCTTTAATTATAAGGATCATTCTGATATTTGACCCATATACTAGTTCATTATTTATCCTGGCAACTTGAACAGGCGAATCAGGGTGTAAAACCTGTGTGTTGTAAACTTACATTCCCAGGAAATATCTCAAGTAGAGAAAAATGTAAGTCCACATCTGAATACCATTAAGAGATCAGCACAGTTTCCAAAGTGTGGATATTTTTAGGACTTAAGTGTCTTATTCCAACTGTTTTTCTGCCTCAGACTGTGAACAAATATAGATTATGTTATGTTGCAGTGCCTGCCAACAGGGTCATTTCTGGTCATTCATGCTATTAATTCCCACACAAATATCCTACGTTTTGAGCAGTAAACTCAGCATGCATTTTTGTCTCTTGGCTCACATTTGCCAGCATTCTTTCATACTCACTCAACTTTGAACTCTAACACTAAGCCTACGCCTGCAAAATCTCCATTTTCCCCATTGTGTTAGCTTACCCAGAATGAGTTATCAAAGGTTTTTGAGGCCACAGTGGCTCATGCCTGTAATGTCAGCATTTTGGGAGATCAAGTTGGGAGGATTGCTTGAGCTCAGAGTTCCAGATCAACCCGGGTAACATAGCAAGATCTCAAAACAAACATTAAAAAATTATGGAAATTAGCCAGACATGACAGCTACACTGTAGGCTGAGCCTGAAGGACCACCTGAGCCCAGCAGGTCAAGGCTGTGGTGAGCAGTGACCATGCCACTGCATCCCATCTTGGGCAACAGAGTGAGCCCCCCAACTCTAAATAAATAAATAAATAGATACATAGATAGCTTTTGATTTTTGTTTTTCTTATGAGTTCATTCCACTTTTCATCAGTCTGTCACCTGTGATTACTTACTGCAAACATTCCTTTTAGTTCTATATTCTCTCCTTTCTCATGGTAGGTATCCTGGCTATGTTCCGGCCTTTCTTCGAGGATTGGTTTACTGTATCCGTATACAAGCTGATATCCACTTTCCAGAAGCTCCTGTCTGTCAAGTCTCTCTTTCATATAAATTGAACAATCTTTTCAGAACGTTTTAGTTTACATTTTTTGCCTCAAAATTAGTACTTGACTCTTGTTGCCCAGCAACACTGAACTAAACTATTCATTTTGGCATTTAAGGACCAATGAAATTCGCTCCTAGCTTATTCTCAAGATTGCCATGTTTGTGTCTTTTGCAATAGGCAGAGGCATCTCTTCACTTAACACATTGATTTTTGGCTTATGGTGTTCTTCCTACCTGAAAAACTGGTTTCTCTTTACTTTCTGTATCTAGATCCCATTCATCTTTCAAAGCTTGTTTTAAGTGGCTCTTTCTTTTTTTTTTTTTTTTGAGTTGGAGTCTCACTCTGTCTCCCAGACTGGAGTGCAGTGGCCACTCCCAGCCACTGCAGCCTCGACTTTCTGGGCTCCAGCGATCCTTCCGCCTCAGCCTTCCAAGTAGCTGGAACTACAGGCATGCACTACCACGCCCGGCTAATTTTTGATTTATTGTGAGGTCTCGCCAAGTTGCCCAGGCGGGTCTCGAGGCTTTTTCTTTTCTTAAGTTTCCACTTAGACTCTTTTTTCTTCATCCTTCCTTCCTTCCTTCCTTTTTCTCCTTTCACACAGGGTCTCACTCTGTCATCCAGGCTGGAGTTCAGTGGTGTGATTACACCTCACTGCAGCCTCAAAACACCTGGGCTCAAGCGATCCACCTGCCTCAGCCTCCCAAGTAGCTAAGGTTCTTGCCACCATACCTGACTAACTTTTTTATTTTCTAAAGACAAGATCTCACTATGTTGCCCAGACTGGTCTTGAACTCCTGGTCTCAAGCTATCCTCCCGCCTCAGCCTCCCCACATGCTGAGATAACAGGCACATGTTACCCTGCCCGGCCTCATTTTTTTTTTCCTTGACATGTTCTCAGCATTATCTAGTTTGACACTTTAACAGGCGTATATGACCTCATTTGATGCACTTGACTCAGAGCTAGATCTTAAACCTTTTGAGGGCTGAGTACTGTCTTTGCACTTCATATATGGCAGGCTGTTAGTGTACAACTGATTTAATCACCTAATGACTAATGACTTAGAAGCGACACACATTTTTTGTTTTTGCTTATGCTTTTAGAAAATATTCTGTGTTCTGCTTCTTGCCCCACCGACCTATAAGGGACAGTACTGTGACAAAATTCATAGACATCTAGTGGGAAAGACGATTCCTCTGCTCCCACCAAGTTCTCACTCCCTAGAGGAGGCTCAACCACCTAGCACAGCTTTCTGCAAGGGACAGAAAGATTAACCACTTGCACTACTAGCCAGCAAGCAAATCCTGGTCCCTGGGATGCAGCGTGGAACATTCACAGCACTGAATGATTTACCCACTGAGAATGTTTCCATACAGTCAAGTCCCTAGGGACAAGGTTGAAAAGAATCAATGAAGTTGCAAGAAATGCCCTCTTCTGCACTACTATTCTGTCCTATTCTATTTTTTGCCTTACTTCTCTCCACTAGTTTTTTCTTTTTCTTTTTCCTTTTTGTATTGGAGTCTCGCTCCGTCACAGGCCGGAGGGCAGTGGCACGCTCCCGGCCACCGCAGTCTCGACCTGCTGGGCTCCGGTGATCCTTCTGCCTCAGCCTTTCAAGTAACCAGAACTACAGGTGCGAGCTACCATGCCCGGCTAATTTTTGTTTTCTTGTAGAGACGAGGTCTCGCCCAGTTGCCCAGGTGGGTCTCGAACCCGCAGGCTCAAACAATCCTCTCGCCTCGGCCCCCCAAAGTGCTGGGATTACAGCCTGAACCGCCGAGCCCAGCCCATTAGACTTTTCAAAATCAGTTTTTCTTATTATATTTCTCTCTCTTAAGTTAATTTATTATTTTGTAATTAAAGTTTCACTTATTTATTGGGATGAAGTTGTAAATAGCACTCGCTGTTTTAAAATTCCTATGACCAGAATTATTTTTGAGCCCTACCTTTCAAATTGTGTTAGCTACCTCGATTGTGTTGTTCCATTGTATTGTTGGTTACATGTTCATTATATTCAGGTGTCTAGAAGACTGGGTCACGTTCAGCATTCTTAGAAGCCCATGTAATTTTTTCTTCTTCCTGCCCTCCGTCATTAAGCATTAAAGCAAAGCCAGCCAAACAATCAATTAAACAAATAAGTCCTTCCCAAGCTTAAGACTACAGTCAAAGGCCAGAAAACAAATGAAGAGGTGTCAGCAGGTCTATTCTTCTTCCTTCTGACAGGATGTGAGTAAGACAGCAGAGACAAGTCTCAGTTCCATTTTCAGAAATTCAGGGAATGAAGAAGGGAGGAAAAAAATCATTACCACTATGATAGTTATTTCGCTGCTGAGAAAACCTCATTGCTATTAAAGCATTTCAAAGACTTGCAACTACTTTTAGTTTTGTCCACACCAAATAATGAAAGAAAAACCAGAAAGTTGGTAAATATTTTCAAGTTATAATAATGTGTTAAGTCAGACTATCTTAAGCAAGTTTTTATTCGTAATCATCCTTGCTGATTTAATTTTTTTTTTTTTTTTTTTTTTGAGTTGGAGTCTCACTCTGTCACCCAGACTGGAGTGCAGTGGCCACTCCTGGCCACTGCAGCCTCGACCTGCTGGTCTCTGGAGATCCTTCCGCCTCAGCCTTTCAAGTAGCTGGCACTACAGGTGCGCGCTACCACACCTGGCTAATTTTTTTGATTTACTGTAGAGATGAGGTCTCTCCAAGTTGCCCAGGCGGGTCTCGAACCCGCAGGCTCAGGCAATCCACTCACCTCGGCCTTCCAAAGCGCTGAGATTACAGGCTGAGCCACCGAGCCCAGCCCCGATTTAAATTTAACCTTTCTTCATTGCAAAATTGTCTAGTGGTTCTCCATGATTACCTTCTTTCCTTACCTTGAGTTACATGGAATTGATGTTTCACGTTTCTCTGCATTTTTCCTACTTCCTTTATATTTTCAACCTTCCTAGCAATTCAGCTTTTTTTCCCCTCACTGACAATATTTGATCCCCTTTTTGATTAAAAATTGAGGTCTATATTTGGACTTCTTAAACAGAATTACCACGAGGTTTCAAAAATTGAAGAGCAGTGACTTCTATACTTTAAAACGAAAACCACTATTTCTTTTTTTCTGAAAGTGCACATTACTTTCTTCAAGTTTTATTCTGAAAATATGTAGTGGATACCTACTCCATGCAGACTTTACTAGGTGATGGGCATGCCATGATGAATGAAACTGACAAAACTTGCTTCCCCTGAGGAGACAGCTGGCTTTCTTCCAGAGTTACTCTTTTAGCAATAATTTGGGAGGAAGAGAGCTCTTTCTAAAGTAGACAGATCTACAAAATTAGTTCTGAATACACAGGTATAACTGATACCAACTTTTTCTTTCAACTATAAGGGAATTATTTTGTCTTTTCTATGTTTTATTTGCTCTAAGATGAAATCATGATGCTGAAGAGATGTAGTTTTCACTGGGATAAGTCAGTGGCTTGTGGCATATTTTATGTCTTTGCATTTCCTCATTGTTGTGCAGTTTCATTACTGTTTTTGCCAAATTTAGAGATTTTTTTTCCTCTTTACTTTTCTGCTTTTCTCATACCTTCTTATTTTTGCCTGAGTGTGGCCACTCACATTCCAATGGGACATCAGAGCATCCGGAAGAATTAAGGAATGGATTTTTCATGTTTTTTGGTTTTTGTTTTTGAGTTGGAGTCTCACTCTGTCACCCAGACTGGAGTGCAGCTCCTGGCCACCGTAGCCTCGCCCTACTGGGCTCCGGCGATCCTTCCGACTCAGCCTTCCTAGCAGCTGGAACTATAGGCGCGCGCTGTCACGCCCGGCTAATTTTTGATTTATTGTAGAGACGAGGTCTTGCCGAGTTGCCTGGGCGGGTCTCGAACCCGAGGGCTCAGGCAATCCACTGTCCTCGGCCTCCCAAAGCGCTGGGATTACAAGCTGAGCCACCGAGCCTGGCCTTGAAAGAAGACTTCTTAGCAGGGTAACTGCAGATGTCCAGTACGGTGGATGCTTTTCACTGCTATTTTAAGTTAGAAGTCTATAAATAATTTCTAAGGCCATTAAGATAGATTACTACGTATAATTACCTGATAGCGCTTATTTTCTCAATGTCTCCATCAAAAACTAAAGTAGTTCAGTTAGTTCTCAGTATTGAGAAAGTTACACAGGCGTTTATTCTTCAAGGATTGTCTGCTGGGCGTGATGGCGCACGCCTGTAGTCCCAGCTACCAGGGAGGCTGAGGCTGGAGGATCACTTAGTCCAGGAGTTCCGGGCTCCAGTGAGCTATGCCGATTGGTTGTCCGCAATTAGTTTGGCATCAGTATGGTGACCTCCTTGGAGCGGGGGACCACCAGGCTGCCTAAGGAGGGGTGAACCGGCCCAGGTCAGAAACGGAGCAGGTCAAAACTACGGTGCTGATCAGTAGTGGGATTGCACATGTGAATAGCCACTGCACTCCAGTCTGGGCAACACAGTGAGACCCTGTCTCTAAAAAAAAAAAAAACAAAAATAAAAGAAATAGACAAAAGAAAGAATTGTCTGTTGGCACTCTAAAGTCATAGGTTTTACCTTACAGGTCTAATTTTTAGAATTTACATTCAGCATTTAACACTCACATGTGTAAGTTATCCACCTGTTTCATGTGTAAGTCATCCACCTGTTTTCTTTTCAGTATTTGAGCAGCACAATATTCCTGAGAAGTTCATGGGTGATAACCCTTCTTTTCTTACTCCTGAAGATTCACATGAAAGCCATAATTTGTAGTCCAGCTTACATGTATAATAATGAGTTAGCATCATGGAAATAATTTAAAACTGTCTCCTTTTATTTTTTAAATAATGAAATCAGGTTGTTTGCATCCTTTGAGTATGCTAAGTATAATAATGAGTCCCCATTGTTTTCCTCGAGTGCAGCTATGAGGCTTTGCACGGAGGAGTGCAGAGTCCTAGGTCATTCTGACCAGTGCTGGATGCCACCGCTGCCCTCCCCATCCTCTGATTATAGAAGCAATATGTTCATTCCAGGAGAAGAATTCCCGTCACAGCCTCAGCAGCAGCATTCCCATCAGGGTCTTGAGGATGACACCCAGCCTGCAGATTCTGGTGAGAAAAAGAAGAGTTTTTCCACCTTTGGGAAGGACTCCCCAAATGATGAGGACACTGGGGACACCAGCACTTCCTCTCTGCTCTCAGAAATGAGCAGTGTGTTCCAGCGCCTTTTGCCCTCATCCCTGGACACCTATTCTGAGTGCACTGAGGTGGATCGGTCCAACTCCCTGGAGCGCCGGAAGGGATCCTTGCCAGCCAAAACTGTGGGATACCCACAAGGGGTGGCAGCCTGGGCAGCCAGTACACATTTCCAAAACCCCACCAATAGCAGCTCTGGGCCCCCACTTGGAACTCACTCCAGTGTGCAGCCTTCTTCCAAATGGCTGCCTGCCATGGAAGAGATCCCTGAAAATTATGAAGAAGATGATTTTGACAATGTGCTCAACCACCTCAATGATGGGAAACACGAACTCATGGATGCCAGTGAGCTAGTGGCTGAGATCAACAAATTGCTTCAAGATGTCCGCCAGAGCTAGGAGATTTTAGCAAAGCAGTGTGGTTTCCATATGTATGGAAATGAGGGACAGAAAAAAAAAAAGCCTGAAAGAGCTGGCGTTGCCAAATAGTTGCATTTATCATAAATGTGTCTGTGTATATTGAATATTAAATACTGTATTTTCGTATGTACACAATGCAAGTGTGATTATTTTAATCTGTATTTTAAAAATACATTTGTACCTTATATTTATGTGTAATTTAACAAACAAATTTTATTTTTTTACTCCCATGACGAACATGTTTTTCCTAATCATGTAGAAACTAGCCATGTTCAAATCTGATATACTATTCAATTGTCATGTGTAAAGGCACTGCTTAGATTAGTTATGCTGAGGAAGGGTTGCTATGCTGTAGGAGAAACCCCACTAAAGCATTATACAATTCTTAATTGTATTAAATGATCCAACTTTTTTCAATAATGCTTTAAAAATTAGGCATTGTTAAAAATGTTAAGCTATTTTATTATTATTTTCACTGCTCTCTACTAGCTCCAGTGGTTCAACTCTTAAAGCAAAATCGAAACATGAAGTGGAATTTTATTTCTGGACTGAGAAGTATCTCAAAGGATATTTATGAGATGACTATCTCAAATGAATTTTTCATAGACAGTGATGGAAACACATCTAAAGTCAATGTTTTCTGACTCCCAGATTCCTGCTGTTTCTGACCATCACACTAGACTGTTCCTGAGAATATTTCTTCTGTAGTATTATGGTCTACTTATAATTAAGGTAAACAATACATTTCACTCCATCTTTGTAATATGAATTATGCTCCAAGGAAATGGAATCTGTCCCTCAAATGGATAGTAGCATGTATTCTGACAGCATCAAGTATTAATGGACAAAGACAGTTGTGTCAGTGTCCCTCCTAGGGTAGTAAATATAATTGATTTATTCTGAAACCATTCTATTTGAATATTTTCCCCTTTCTGTCTCAATACTTGAATACTTTTATCTTTTGCAATGTTTTATGCTGTAACTATTCACTTTTAGCTCTTGTCTTCAGTGCATGATCTCGTATTTTTGCTTTTATTTTTAGTAAAAGAACATTTATAAAGTCACATTTTTGTTACTGCAATTTTGTTTTATTTGTTGTGTGACAAATAAGAATATCTATTTATTGTGCTGTTATCTCTCTGTGTGGAATGCCTTGGCAAGAGAGATCCTTATATTATGACTATTATCATTTATGACCAAACTTCTATTAATGTTATTTCTAATAATACACTATCTTGATTGTATCCTCCAGAAAATTTTACTGTCAAGGAAAATAAAAGGAAAATTAAAGTAAACCTAAGGAACTTTCCATAAGTCAGAGTCCGGTTCCTACATATAGCCACAAAAGCGTTGTACACAGCATACACTTCCTGAGACGGCAATTCAGTGTTGGGTTTCAAATACTACGTAGGGGACATATGGCTGGTTTGGCAAACAGGAAAAACACAAAATGGAAAAGGAATGAATTAGACACCTGTAATGGGAACAGAAATATTCCAACTAGGTTAAATAATTGATATGCACTTTAAAAAGAATAAGCAAGTAATAACTTCTTGCATATTTTTTTAAACAACAAAAATATGATACTTTCTTAGAACATTTTATATTAAGTTGAGAAGGAAAAAAGTGTCTTTACAATATTTTCAAGAGACAAAAGTGTTACCCTCCTTGATTTACTAGTAGGGAATTGAAATACTAGGAAAGTTAAGTAACCTAAAAGTAGTTAAAATTCAGATACTTGAATTTTTAAATGAGTGCCACATTAAATCGAATACACGATCTCTTTCAAAAGGCACATTTTCCTTTATAGCAGAGATTGCAATTCCAAGCGAAATTGCAGTTTATTTTTCAGTAGAGTACACACACCAATGCTAACCACATTTAAATACATTTTGCCTTTCAACTTCACTTCCTTTCAGTACATAATACCATTAAGAAAAAAAGACTTTCAGCCGGCTCGGTGGCTCAGCCTGTAATCCCATGCCTTTGGGAGGCTGAGGTGAGTGGATTGCTTGAGCCCGCGGGTTCGAGACCCGCCTGGGCAACTTGACAAGACCTCATCTCTACAACAAATCGAAAATTAGCCAAGCATGGTAGCACGCACCTGTAGTTCCAGCTACTTGGAAGGCTGAGATGGAAGGATCGCCAGAGCCCAGCAAGTCGAGGCTGCGGTGGCTGGGAGCGGCCACTCCACTCCCGTCTGGGCAACAGAGTGAGACTCCAACTCAAAAAAAAAAAGAAAAAAAAAGAAAAAAGACTTTCATAACCTCACTGTTCTTAATTTACAGTGCCAGCTGTAATTTAAGAAGCAAAGCTGGGAATCGATATTTTGAATAATGTGGAATAAATAAAATGCAATGTTACATTTTATACAGCATTCTAGTATATTGTTTGTCTGATGAGAATTTCATGTCTCTAGCTCCTTGCTCCTCACCTTCTCTATGTATTATTGCTTCTCATAGGCTATGAAAATTAGTGTAAGATTTCCGCTTTTTTCTCCTGTTTCCTTAACTAGTAATATCCTTTAAGTGAAAGCTGAGATGTCTGGTGCTATCATGGCAACCTAAACTCTCATCAAGTATATATCTCCTCTTTTTTTGATACCATACTCTTCCTCAGATTGAAACAAAGCAAACAACATTTAAAGATTCCTTTCTCCATCCATTATTTTCTAATCCCTTTTGCTCCATTGGATCACTTTATTCTTCAATGACAATCATTTTTTTTTTTTTTTTTTTTGAGTTGGTGTCTCACTCTGTTGCCTGGAGTACAGCGGCACGCTCCTGGCCAACACAGCCTCGACCTGCTGGGCTCAGCTGATTCTTCTGCCCCAGCCTTCCAAGTAGTGGAAGTACAGGCGCGCGCTCCCACACCCAGCTAATTTTTTTGATTTATTGTAGAGACGAGGTCTCCCCAAGTTGCCCGGGTGGGTCTCGAACCCGCGGGCTCAGGCAATCCACTGGCCTTGGCCTTCCAAAGTGCTGGGATTACAGACTGAGCTGCCTAACCCCAGCTGACAATCATTTTTAAGGAAAATGTAATTCAACATTGAATCTGTTACTTAACAAATCCTTTCTAAATGCTTGTTTATAGAGTGATTTAGAATTAACATTCTTTAAATTCTTACAAGTTATTAACATTGTTATTCTTTTCTCAGTCATTTCTTTTTTAGTATTTAGCAGGTGAGGCTGATGATGTTGTTGACCTTTGAAGTGTTGCTCCTACTGTCACACATGTATCAAACTTGCCACTTACCAATAGGTAACTGCTAAGGCAAAGATGAGTAAGTTGTCTTGTTGGATTGTTGAATCACATTTATGAAAATCAGCTAAGTTCTTTGTTTCGTTCTTTTGATATTGCTTGTCAGAAAATATTTTAAGCTGAATTTAAGTATTGACACACGAAATTGCAAAAAATTGTGGGTTATTAAAAAAGGCAATTTTGCAATGGATTACTTGATGGGTGAAGACCTTTGTGACATGGCAGTTTTCAATATTGTGTGAAGTTACAGAGCTGATCCAATACTATGGAACATGCTTTAATACTTCTGTTCCAATTCAGGATATCTTGATCATGTATCATCATGCTATCAAAGGTAAAGAACACACTGAACTCAAAGCAATAAATATTGTTGTATAAAAGTTAAAGTCCAACCATACAGAAATCTCAAAGATTTATGTTAAAACTTAAAAAGAATAAAAACAATGCAGACATTTCAAAAGAGTCACCATATTTGAATTTCTTAATTGCAGGTTGAATTCACAAAACAAAGCTACCTTTATGTTTATAAGCTGTCTTATGTTGTGAAATCAGAAGCTTCCACACTGATTATAATCATTTATAATATGTTTGGATTTTTCTGTAAATGATAGAAACACTACTAGTTTCTTACATAAAGTGAGGTTTTAATTTGATAAATTAGACTATTTGGGCCACTGAAGAACCATCTGGTTCAGTTAAGTTCCTAGAACAAACACAGTCACTGTTTTTGACATAATTGAATGATACAGAGAAAATCGCACTGAGACTGAAAAAAAGTTATTGCCTAAATTGGGGTTTTAGTCTTCCTCTGTGTAACTAGAGTCAGAGTCAGGAATATATACTCTAAATATTAGAAATAATAGAGACCCTTCATATAATCTAAACCAAAATATAATGGAATAGGTAAGGACTATATAATAGATGTATAAAAGGTATATATTTCTTATTTACTTATGTTTTTATGATATGTTAGTGTATACAACTTGTGGAACTATTAAACAAAATTTATTGGGAGTTGGCATCACAAAAATTGCTACCAAAATTTACTTACTTCCTGAATTTTAAAATTGCAATAACACATTCTACTCTGACACTTTAAAATAATAGTTTTCTATTTCCTTTTATGACTTCTGCAAGACGCTCCTAATTCTTGTTTGCTTTCTCAGATTTTATCTCTTCAATTTATTTATTTAATGGTATTCCTTCTTGATAATTCATGCTACTGTCCACATTTTATAGCATTCCTCTCCAGATTTTCATATGTATAGAGTTCCCCATATAACCACTGAGATTTTATAATTTTTCTTATGCCTTTTCTTTGTTATCAATATTATAAAGATCATATTTTTGATATATAAAGCTAATACCTTTTGTTCTAAAACCTTTTGCTCCTCTGATTCATTTATTTAATGGCTGAGTAAATTCATACAATTAAGAACAAAGGGTCACATACTTCCTTCTAAGTCTTAAATTAAATGATGCTGAGTGCCTAGAAAGAAACCAGGGTGGAATACTTGGCTTACTGAGGGAAGAAATAATTTTTATATAAAACACTTCTCTTTATGCATTGAGGGTTGGGCTGGGAAGGGTGAGCTTGAAATTTTACTATAAGTCACAATGGAGTACAGGAAGAAAATAGAATAGTAAGTAAGAAAGGCCCCTTGCCACAGAAAAGCAAGATAACTTAGCTAATGGTTGGGAGCAAAAAGCCCTAGGGGTGAATAGGTTGAAAAAAGTAAAATACCAGATGTTCACACCTTCCTTATCCCTACCACCAATTATCTACAGAAGAAGTTACAGAACAAAGCTTTGGGGACACGTTCCTCATTTTCCTGATCCTCAGCACAGGAGTGCAGACTCACAAGAAAGTGGTTCCAAAGTGCATGTATCTCTGGAAGGAGCCTCGCTCCCTCAGCACCTTTGGATAGATGGCTGACCTGTGGGAGATTCAGACCTTCTTCCTTGCCCAAGTTGGGGAGGGGTTGGGAGTATAAACCCTATTATATTTTAAAGTGCTTTTATCTAAATGAAAGCAGGCTTTCTAAAAGCCCCAGGTACATTCCTGTTTTATTAAAAGGTACATTCTGCAGCTTAAAATAGCTAACCACAAAATATTCTAGACAGAAGCTTCAGAGACCTTTCCTTTGGAAGTAGGCCTTTGTGTTAGACAGCGCTTGAGGATCTAAATTATCTACAACAGTTCCAGTAAATCTTGTTGCATGCAATGTAATAAAACCAAAATATGCAACTAATAATGTTTCATGAATTCCAACCAGAAAAATGTTTTGCTAGTCCCTGCCTTGTGATTTGAATCTCTCCTGCAAGCTCATGCCTAGAGGCTGTTAGTGTGGATTTGGTGGGCTTCCTCTGCAGATTTTTGGTATTTGCTGAGAATTTTGGGTGGCAAATGCACAAGACAGCCACCTGGTGATGAGTAAAGTATCTCCATGGGAGACCAGCCGCCATGCTGAACAGTCCTTCACTGCTTTTTCTTCCATGACTTTGTCTTCATTTTTTCCTTAGGTGGTGGTATAGTTTGGATATTATCACCTCCAAATTTTCTGTTGAAATGGGATCTCCAGTGTTGTGGGAGGTGTTTGGATCATGTGACCAGATCCCACATGAGTGACTTGGTGCCCTACTGAAGAGTTCTAGCTCTATTCATGGGAGAATTGGTTGTTTAAAAGAGCCTGGTATCTCCTTTCTCTTGTTCCTGTTCTCACCGTGTAACAAACTGTCTCTCCTTACTTTCCTCCAGGAGGAAAAGCATCCTGAAACCTCACCAGCGGCCGAGCAGAAGCCGGCACCATGCAGAACTGTGAGTCAATAAACTTAAAAAAAAATAAAATAAATTACCTAGTCTCAGGTATTTCTTTATAGTAAGGAGAAGTGAACTAATATAGGTGGTGTCTGAGTGGAGGGCCAGCATGCAATCATTTCTTTGTTCAACAAATATTCATTATGCACTCATTATGTCTCAGATACTGTTCTACTGTTCTAGGTGTTTGTGATGCACAGATGAATAAAACAGGCAAAAAAGAGATTTAGAACAAACCCCACAGCACCAATGTATGACGACTGCCATAACAGGTTAGGCTACACAACCTACCACTGAAGGCAGACATTTTCCATCAGGAGCAATGAGAAAGAAAAAGAGGGAGACATGACTGGAGGTCTTGCTTTGCTTTCCAACACATCCTCAGTGCCCCCAGACAATTCTGGACCAGTTACAGACACTACATAATTATTTGTTGAATATGTGAGTGATTGTTGGCATCTTCTTAAAATCATATGCTCTTGGGAGAAACATGAAAAAATCATGCCTTATTACTATTAAAACTGAGTTATTATTTAAACATTTTTACATATTAATTTTGGGGAAATTAAGAGTATATTAGTTGGTAACATTCAATTCCAATCGCAGCAGTAGGAACTGGAAATTAAGAAAAACTAGAACCAGATTGAAGTGCAGATACCTACATTGCGGTCTCCATATTTTGTACTGCAATGTTAATAATAGTAATAACACTACTCACCTCGTAGGACTATTGCATGAGTCAAGAGAAACAAAGAATGAAATCTTCAAATAAAAACATGAGAGAATTTATCACAGCACCAATTTGTTTTCTGTGTCATTTTTCTATGGAAGGTCTCATCCACCCAGGTGCAGATATAGAGAATCAAATAATAAGATTCTTTCTCATCTGAGATTTTTATCATTTACAAATTGATTGGGAAAAAATATATAAAAAGGAGAAATTATAGTCAATATTGGTATTGATTGGGGAAGGATGCCAGTTATTAAAAAAAAAAAAAATCTCAAAATGAATAACATTTCAAATCTAGCAAAAGTTTCTTTCTTCTCACATAACAGCTAGTCTTTTTTTTTTTTTTTGGTAATTTTGAAGATCTGGGGTATGATTCAGGATTAGTTATACAGGTGGTCTTCATACAGGTAAAGTTTGGGCCTCAGTGTAGGTATAACTTCGAAGAAAGCAACCCCTCAAATGAAGTCATCGGAGGACCGGTTCCATGAAGACTCCATCATTAAGCCGTCATTTGGAAGGGATCTCATTCCTTATGTTAGTGAGTCATTGACAAAAGTTTATGACTCGCATCATCAGTTGTTTTATAAAAACAAATAACCAAATAAAACATAAGAAAAAAACAAAAGCAAAACAAAATAAAAATGCACATTTTTCTCCTCCATATCCATCAACTTTTTTTTTTTTTCTTTTTTGAGTTGGAGTCTCACTGTCACCCAGACTGGAGTGCAGTGGCCCGCTCCCTGCCACCGCAGCCTCGACCCGCTGGGCTCTGGCGATCCTTCCGCCTCAGCCTTCCAAGTAGCAGGGACTACAGGCGTGCGCTACCACGCTCGGCTGATTTTTTATTTTTATTGTAGAGATGAGGTCTCGCCAAGTTGCCCAGGCAGGTCTCAAACCCGCGGGGTCAGGCAATTCATATCCATCAACTTTTATGATAATGCATCCAATCTTACAAAAGTAGAGACATGACATATATAAAGTTAGTGCCACGGATTAAGGAGCACATTATGTCAATGACTTGGGAATATCTAGTCCTCCATAGAAAGAATCTCTCAACTCCACAAAGGAGAGGACTGTGGAGAGGCACAATTAGGAGGTCATTATGGACAGGACCAGAAAGTGTCCTATGCCCCTCCCCCTGACAGCTCATTGTCTAGAAACAGTCACATGAACCACACAAGGAGGCTGTGAAATGCTGACCACGGTATTTTGGTGAGCTGTAATATTTCTACAACACAATCACTGGGAGGGCTAGCACTTTCTAAACATCGCCATAAGTCATTTATACAATGTCTACAGTAATTTTCAGTATACTTCTGTAAGTCCCACCCAAGAATCTCAGTGCCTTACAGAAGGGAGGTTGTATTTTTTATTTCTTTATTTTTGAATCTACAGAGACTAGTATAGTACAAAGGTACTCAATCTGTGAGTAAATAAACAGATAAGAAAAAGATACCATTTTAATCCTAGGTAGGTCCTTTATAGTAACCTTTAATGGCTGGAGATATAAGGAGAGGGCAGAGATTGGATTGTGACAGGGAAGGGTTGGTAGATATAGTAATTATCAGACTCATCATCTTTTTCAAATTAAATATGACCACTAGCCGGGGTTGGTGGCTCAGCTTATAATCCCGCGCCTTTGGAGGCTGAGGTGAGTGGATTGCCTGAGCCTGCGGGTTTGAGACCCGCCTGGGCAACTTGGCAAGACCTCATCTCTACAATAAGTCAAAAGTTAGCCGGGCGTGGTAGCACGCGCCTGTAGTTCCAGCTCCTTGGAAGGCTGAGGCGGGAGGATCACCAGAGCCCAGCAGGTCGAGGCTGCGGTGGCCGGGAGCAGCCACTGCACTCCAGTCTGGGCGACAGAGTGAGACTCCGACTCAAAAAAAAAAACAAAAAAAACAAACAAATAAATAAATATGACCACTTGTTCCCACATCCTGAGGAATATTGGAAAATTGCTTCCCTGGTTGTGTGAGTAAGGGCTGCGTAGGGAGAGGGTGGAAATTGTCCGCAAAGTTGAGTGAAGAAGACTTTTAAGATAAGGTATTCCCTTTCTTGATTAGTGGTGGCACATTGCATATGTCAAAACTCATCAAAATGTACATTTAACATCTGTGCATTTTATTGTATGTAAATTATCTCTCAATTGGAAAAATTGAAAAAAACCCACAACTTAACAAAATATGATGAATTAACAAAAACAGAGATGACTATGTGGACTTCTCACTGAATCAAGTCTATGTGATTTTTTAAAAATGTATTTGTAGTTACTGAGAAACAGGATCTCTCAATATTGCCCAGCTGGCGGAGGCCATGACAATCCAGGACTCAGCATGGGAACCGAATGAAGACACCCTTCTGGAAGGCAAAGCCCCAGAAGGGATCCGTGTGTGTGGCAAAGCCCCGTGGAAAGTCTTGAGGAAAGTTCTACACGAATGTCCTGTGACTCATGGTCGCTTGTTTGTTCCCATTATATTGTACAATAATAAAGCAGTTAATGCTTCACCATTGGCCATGCCTTAGGAAATGCAAATAGCAACCCAACGGGTCACAATGACCCAACCAATTACTCCAAAACCTACTGTGACAAAGTGTACTTTTAACTGTTCTATTTTATGTTAAAACGATGGTATCGAGAAATGACAGAAACTGAGGTACAAACTAAAGCAAACACAGTTAAGCCATACAAACAACACCAGAGTAGCCACAAGTTTAAAGCTTTGAAACAATATTACAAACCCTTGCCAACTGTTAGAGCAGGCCCCCATATAGGCTATAATATGAATGGTAGAATTTGGTGGGCACCTAGAGGAAAGAGTAGTATACAAAACCTAGAATGGCTTGACCCTCCACTACCTTATACGGGTGCATATGATGATATGGTTAGAGGAGTCTGGATAGATGAAAAACATGTTAAGTAGAAAAACTTATCTTTATAGGAAAAAATAAAACACAGTGGGCCCCCTTGGTGCCTGCTTTCTAAAACCCAAAGGTCAACACTTAGTAAAAAGTGAAATGATTGGTATATAAATAAAATATAGACACTGCCTCATCACAGACAGCGACCTTTAAATTAAAACTACATAAAGGTTA
>NW_007258204.1:355684-445313 GCF_000164805.1 Carlito syrichta | reverse complement strand
TAATTATCAGAATTGTAAAATCATTAGTACGTCATACAATCGTTTCGATATGTTTTGATTATTAATTTTTTCCTTTACTGTTAACTTTCTGCTAAGTGTGTGCCAACAATTATGATATAAATAAATCAGCACTGGTGTGCTTCAGTGCCAGAGTGCCTGAAAAGAAACTCTGGTCACGACTCTTCCTTCCCTCGCCTCATCACAACTCCTGCTTGGGTCCCCGTGACCCCCCGGAGCTGGCCTCCGGCACCCAGCCTAGTCTTGAACACCTCACCTCGAGTGATCTTCTTACATCAGCCTACTCAGTCACTGGGATTGCAGGACATAACCAACACACCCAGCCAAATCTATTTGAGTCTAATTCAAGAAGAAGTCACTTCAGGGAAGGTTCCCAGCAGGGTGTCCTCTATGATGTCGCATTAGCAGTGACTCAGTTCTGTGACCTGGCTTCTTGTCTTTCTCGTGCAACTTCAGGGTTCTGCGGGAAGTGGGTGTCTACTTAGAGCTAATAAAAGTGACTTCTTCACAATGAGCTGTGACAAGGGGGAACAACACTGAAGAAACTACCATGAATATTGAAAACCAAACTTTATTTAAGGAGCATTCCCATATTTAGGAGAAACCTTATGACTTTGTTATATTTTCACAGAAACAAAATGGGTTCCTGTCACAAAAGGGAGAAATCTGTATGCATTCCTAGGGTAGCAGATATTATGGGAAAGGAGGTATACAAAACAACCTCCCCATCACTGCAAGCATAGATACGTGGAGAGACGGAGAGGGAGAGAAAGAGAACATGAGAAGGAGAAAGAGGAATACATATAAGCAGGGGACCCCCCAAAAACTGCAATTAGTTTTTGAAGGGCCAGTTCTCTGTAGCACAGGCTTTCCGCATTAGATAAGTGTCCTAGGAACCCACCTACATCAGTGTACCTGCTAGCATTGTTGTGAGAGGCTGCATTCGGCCTTCAGTGAGGTTTTTGGTGTTGCTTGTTTTTGAGATTCTTTGAAGGTGTTTGCCCATTTCATCATGGGTGATTTGCGAGCGCACCACGTTGAGTGTTCATCAGTTTTGGACCAAAAATGGCATGGCGCCTGTGCCCCCACCCTCTCTATTCACCTGATTTTGCCCTGGACGAATTTTTTTTTGTTTGTTTCTTTGATGAAAAAAAGTCCTCAAAGGGAATTGGTTTGCCGATGTGGAAGGGGTGAAACAAAAAACAGCAGAAGTACTAAATTGTTTTCAATTGAGTTCAAACCTGTTTTGAGCAGTGGAAAAAGCATCTTGATTGGTGTATTGCATCAGACGGAGAGTACTTTGAAGGTGACCGAAGTGCAAACATGTAAGAATAAATACACAATTTTTTATACATAAATTGCATTCTGTTATGTGCCCCCTCATACTATGTGCAACAGATAGAATTCTTTCCAAGTTTTCTAAAAGTACTTTGGAGTATTTCATGTCAGCTACAGTGGAAGAGAAACTTGAGGCTTACCCAGAACTATCAAGTGGAGATTTTGAACAGCAACAAGACTGTTACTCCAAAATTATAAAAAATGAAACACCCAGAAAAGCTGTCAGAGAGTTCAGCAGCCTCCTGCCTGTCAGTTTAGAGTCTGTGCCACATGTTAGGCACCCAACCTGTCCTGCAGTGTTAGGGCTTACACATGGAATGAAGAGAAGACACTCAGAAGTGTGTGCAGAAACTTTGCTCTCTAACTTAGTGAGTCACTGACAAAAGTTTATGACTCGCAGCATCAGCTGTTTTATGAAAACAAGTAAGCAAATAAAACACAAGAAAAAAACAAAAGCAAAACAAAATAAAAACACACATTTTTCTCCTCCATATCTGTCAAGTTTCATAATAATGCACCCAATCTTACAAAAGCAGAGACACGACATATATAAAGTCAGTGCCACGAATTAAGGAGTACATTATGTCAATGATTTGGGAATATCTAGACCTCCACAGAAAGACTCTCTCAACTCCATAATTTCATTTGAAGTGAAGGAATGCTATCTGCTCATTTAATATGAAAAGTTGCATTGATATTCAACCCTCTGAATTCAATGATAATAGCTAAATTCAAAACTACTTACTAGTTGCTGGTATTTTTGATGATGGTTTAGGCTATGACCCAGAATAATTCTTTTTTTCTTCATGATTGATCATTTTTTAAATAATTTTTATTCTGCGAGTCTTTCAATTTTCTTTTTTTTGCTAGCATGACTTCAAAAGTTAATCTCTCGCCAGGATATCATATCTTGAATATTACCTCCTTCCATGAGAAGAGTATTTGATTTAATCACAACTTCTTGATTTTACTTTGCTCATTTCATTTGAATCTAGTTCAGGCAAAAAGGTAATGTTGGCAAATTGTTCTTTCAATTTACACATATTTTTTCTACACAGTTCTCAACTGTGCTTTTTATTTAAACATTTTTTGACTAAAATGCATTTAAAAATAAATTGTCTAACATTGAGAAGTTGGTTGGTCTAGGATTATTATTATTATTTTTTTGAGTTGGAGTCTCACTTTATCGCCCAGACTGGAGTGCAGTGGCACACTCCCGACCACCGCAGCCTCGACCTGCTGGGCTCCAGCGATCCTTCTGCTCAACCTTCCAAGTAGCTGGAACTACAGGCGTGTGCCACCATGCCCAGCTAATTTTTGATGTAGTGTAGAGACCAGGTCTCGCCAAGTTGCCCGGGCGGTTCTCGAACCTACGGGTTTAGGCAATCCAATCCCTTCGCCCTCCCAAAGTGCTGGGATTACAGGCTGAGCCACTAAGTCCAGCCTGGTCTCAGATTTTTAAAAAAACTTTTAATAATAATGTAAAACAATGCTGTAGTGCTTAACAGTAGATACATTGCCTTTCTATTCAAATATCAAGATCTTTTAATTATTTTAAGTTAAAAATGATAGAATTAGAGAATTCTCATAATTATCTTTCTTTCTCTGCCTCTATTTTTGGGACATTTCTGTTCATTTTATTCCTATTTTATCTTTGGAATCAGCTTGTCTAGCTTCCAAAAATATGCTGTTGTTATTTTTACTGTCATTACATTAAATTTATAGATTAATTTGAGAAAGTACTGACTTTCTTATAATGGTGCATTTTCTATTCCAAGAATGTGTCATTTCTTGTGCTAAATCCTTCTTTTGTGTTCCTCTGTGGCATGTACTATTTTTTTCACAGAAGATTTTATGTTTCTTGTGATGTTTTGTATTTTATATTTGGGTGTTTCATTATTGTGCCTAGTTATTGTCCATATGAGAACCTCCTATATTGCTATGAATTAATTTTGTACCCAACCCAGTAACTGTTTTTGCTTATTATTTATAATAGTATTGCAATTGATTCCTACAGATTTGTCAAGGAAAAAGTATCCATCATTCTCAAGTGATAATAATTTAAAATTCTCCTTTCCAATATTTGTTTCTACATTTGTTCCTTAATATATTTACAATTTTATTGACTAATATCCTCAAAACAATTTAGAATCAAAATGTTAATAGCAAATGTTATTGCTTTATTATTGATATTAAAAAGAATGCTTCAAAAGATTTTTCAGTTAGCATGTATGTGGTATTTTTGCATATATATAGATAGATAGATATATAAAGTCAGACTGAAGTGATTCTATTTACTATGATTTCAAAATCAAGACTAGATGTTAGATTTTATTAAATGCATTTTTTTATCTGCTGAGATTAATATGACTGTCTCATTGGTCTTGCTAAGTATAGTAATTAATATTTATAGCCATTCTAATATTTAACCATACTAACATCCCAGAAATAAACTGCAATTGTTTTCTATTTAATTAAACAACAGCTGTATTTTACTAATTATTTTAAAAGATGTTTTTTATCTTAATATGCTTGAAAAAACTGTTGCATAGCTTTCTTTTGTATGTTTACCTGAAATGGGATTTGAGGATCAATGTGTGGTACATATTCTAAAAGAGTTGGGAAAATTTCTCTTTTTTCTATTCTCTGAACAATTGAAATTTAATTGCAGTGTATCTGTTACTTGAAGTTTTGGAAGAATTCCCCTGTGAAACCATCTGGGCCAATAGCTATTAGACAGTCTTATCTCCTGAATGGCAAATGATCTGTGTAGTTTTCCAGATCCATTTTCTGGGGTCAGTTTGGTAGTTTATATTTTCCCAAACCAAAAAGCATCCATTTCATCCATGTCCTAAAACTGACTTGCAAAGATTTGAATGAATTCGGTTTCCTTTAGAATTCTACTATTTCTACAATGTTTGTGGTTATTTCTTTTTGGTCATTGATAAGGTTTTTTTTGTTGTTGTTCTTTTTATTCAAGTTACCAGTTTTGGTCCTATGAAAAAGCAATAGGATTTATTTATTGGGTCAATCATTTAACAGCTTAAACTTAATTTTTACTTTTATGTTTATTTCTCACTTCTTTCCTTAAGTTTTCTTTTTTTCAAACATCTAAAATTGGATGCATACTGCTTTCAATATTACATATTATGTTTTCTCTGTGCTCTATTTAAGATGATTGCATAGGTTCAAAAATAAATGTGTCAAATGACATAATTTTTATAAATCATTTCCAATTTTGTTTGATTTCCCGTTTTCTCTAAAAGAGATGTGTAACAGAGAAATTTTACATTTTCTGGTGGGAAGATCACTCCTTTTTCTTCTTATTAATTTTCATTCTACTGAATTGAAGTTACATTATTTTAACTCTGGAACTTATTAAGCTGTTTTTGAGGCCCAGTAGAAGGTCAATTGTGAATATTATTTAGGAATTAAAAAAAAATGTGTTCTCCTGTCTTTTGTAAATATGCACACACATACATACACATGCATTTAGTTGAAAGCATGCAACAGTTGTCCTAATACTAGATTTTAAAATTATATTCTTGGTTTTTAGGCTTTTTAATTTTTGGTCTGTTATATACTGCAAAATGGCTCTTCATATGGTGTTTTTATGCATTTCTCTTGCTTTTTCTGTGGATTTTATTCCATTAATGTTGATGCTATGTTTTTGGTGCATATAAGCATCTGATATGCCTTTGTCCATTTATTAATATTTAGCTAATATAACTAACTTTGTGTTAAGAATGTTTTCTTGCTTATGGTGGCAAATTTTGTTTGGTAGTCCAACCAGATAATTGTATTATTTTAATAAATGAATACAATCCATTTACAGTTAGTGGTTTGACATATGTTTTGGTTAACTTTCATTAGCTTTTCAAACTATGTTTAGGTTTCTCCCCTGTTGTTTTTTTTTTGAGTTGGAATCTCACTCTGTCATCCAGACTGGAGTGCAGTAGCAGCTCCTGGCCACCGCAGCCTCCACCTGCTGGGCTCCGGCTATCCTTTCGCCTCAGCCTTCCAAGTAGCTCGAACTATAGGTGCGCGCTACCATGCCTAATGTTTTATTTATTGTAGAGATGAGGTCTCACCAAGTTGTCCAGGTGGGTCTCGAACCCTCAGGCTCTGGCAATCCACTCTCCTCAGCCTCCCAAAGCACAGGATTACAGGCTGAGCCACCGAGCCTGGCTGGTTTCTCCCCTTTTAAAATGTTTTTTGATATTGTTTAGTTTATTTATATTATGAAAAATTTCTGGGTTTATACATTTATAATTCTAGCTATATAACAAATTGAATCCTCTTTTTTAAGGCATTGCCTGTGATTGATTATAATCAATGGCATAATTTAATATCTACTTCTTTTCTCTTCCTTTTATTCCCAGTCTTTCTTAATTTTAGTTGGTTGCTATATTGTTCTTCAGCTTTTTTTTTTTTTTTTTGAGTTGGAGTTTCATTTTGTCACCCAGGCTGGAGTCTCGACCTACTGGGCGTATGTGAGCCTTCCTCCTCAGTGTTCTTTAGCTTTACACAATACAATACACATTTATAACTTAATGCCATTAAATTTTTTTATTTAACGTGTATCTATAAAGGATGAGTCATCCCATTCACTTTGATCCTTCCATTTTTCTCCTCCTACTACAATTTTAGTTACATCATGATTACATTTTCGGTGCATATTAATGCTTTTATTATATGGTTTTATTCTTCACATTTATGTTTATCCTAGTGTTTTAGGTAATTTTTCTTTTTTATAGAAAGGAGTGTGCATGAGTTTTATTTAGTAACATTTGCCATTTTTGAAATCTGACTTTTCCCCACATGTATTATTTCTTCTTTATTTTGAAGATGTGGGGTGCAATTCAGAAGGGTTAGGTATACAAATGTCATTATGCAGGTACCCTTGTTGATGAGTTGTGCCCTCTCCCCCCCCCGCGTTTAGGTAAATTCATTTTATGTCCACTGTCAGTTCTTTTGCTACAATTGCCTGGATATTTAAATACACTGACATAGAAAGTTTATGTATGCATTGCTACTTGGAGAATTTGTACTTAATGCCCTACTGTCTTCTAGTGTTAAATGGTGTTATGGAAAATTGGGAGTCCAGGATAATTTTTATTTCCCTTACAGATAACTTTATCTTTTTTCCTAATGATTTTCTCCTTTTGTGTATTCATAATGCTGTAAAATCTACCATTCTATATTGTAGTATGATGGTTAATTTTATGTGTCAGCTTGACTGAGCTATCAAGTGCCTAAATGAAATATTATTTCTGGGTTTGTCTGTGAGTGTGTTTTGGTTGAAATTAGCATTAATCCATCTACTCAAGAAAACAGATTGTCCTCCTCAATGTGAGTGGGTATCATTCACTCCCTTGAGGGCCTGAATAGAACAAGCAAGCAAAAACATTGTCTCCTTTTTTCCCTGCCTGACTATGTGAGCTGGACATTGGTCTTTTCTTGCCCTTGAACTGGGATTACACTGATAAGTTCTTACAGTTCTCAGGCCTTTGAAATTTGGACTGGAATTATATCACTGACTTTCTTTAGTTTCCAGGTCACAGAGAGCAGATTGTGGGACTTCTCAGCCTCCACAATCCTATGAGGCAATTCTTCATAATAAATCTCTTTATGTAGGTAGATACAGATAGATGATGGATAGATAAACAGATAGCTATCTTCTACTAGTTCTGTTTCTCTAAAGAATGTGACATTTCAGTATTTATGTATTCATTGTATTGTGACTAATGCTTTGTGTGTCAGGTGTGTTTTCTTAAGCTGTAGAGTCTCATATTTTATTTTTGGAAAGTTTTGTTTATATATATTATATCATTTTATTTTTGAAAGTTTTATTTTATTATATTTTAAGGCAATTTTATTGTTTTCTTTTCTAGTAATCAATTTGTTCTCTTTGGGACTCCGATTTTGCAAGATGTAATATAATTTGTCTGTCTTTTCTATCATTAGTTGTTTTCTAGCTTTTTAAACTTTGTTCTTCTGCATTTTATCACTTATTACCTTTATTTTAAACTCCTATTGTCCTGTCAGTTACCATGTCTTTAGTAGTGTCTAATTCATTTGTTGGTAAATCCTACAAGGCTTCATCTTGCTGAAGGTTTGTACATGTTGGGACCTAGGTTTTCTTTCTGTGCTTTGCTTGTCCTATTTGACTTCCTTTTGCATTCTCATCATGACTTTCCGGAGACTTTTGAATTATACTTTGCGTTTTCATTTTATAGCATGATTACTTCACAAAGCTTGAGAATATTTCCTACAAATATGACTTTTGTTTGTGACCCCTTTTCAGCCTTGCCTTCTATAATCCTGAGACTTTATTCTAAATCGGTTTCTCTGAGGTCTTCCTGTCTACGCAGGTTTCCAAATTTTGCCTGATTAGCGAATTATTTACCTTTGAAAAGTAAAGTGGGCCTTTGAAAAATGTGCTCTGGTTCTGTTTCTCAATTTTAAAACCCAAAAGATCTGTATTAGTTTTCTAGGGCTGTCATAACAAATTAGCACAGTCTGGGTAGCTGAAAACAGAAATAGCTTTCTGTAGTCCAGAGTCTGAAATGAAGGTTTGACAGGGCCGTGCTTCCTCTGAGAGCTCTCGGGGAGAATTCTTTTTTTTTCTTCAAGCTTCTAGTGGCTCCTGGCATTTTTTTGTGGCATTATGACTCCAACCTCAGCTTCCATCTTTACAAAGATCTCTTTATAAAACTTTCTCGCCTTTATCATTTGAATTTAAGGCTCACTCTTAACCCAGAATGATCTCATCTTGAGATCCTCAACTTAATTACATCTGCAAAGGCCATTCCCCCCACCCCAAATAAGGTCATATTTAAAGGTTCCGAGTAGACATACTGTTTTGAGATTCACTAGTCAATACACTACAGGATCCTAATGTCTTCCTATTTATTTTCTTGACTTTGGCTAAAATGGTAATTCTTGCTTCCTGATCTATGGCTTGGGTTACAAATATCTCCATGGTTTATCCACGCTTGAGTTTTATTTTTCATTTCTTATAACTTTTTGCTGATTTTTGCTGATATGCATAAAAGGGAAAACTGTCTTTATTTCACAGTTTTAAAATTTCCAGATTCGTTTTCTTAATGTGTAATTTAGCTTTACAGAGGTAATATACTCAACCAGATTGACCCAATTTAACTTTTGGCATACAAATCTATCTGCACCTGCATCTGTAATTTCGACTCCCTTTTCATTAACAGTGAATAAACATCTCACTACTTTTCTTTAACCTTTTCTAGGTATATTGCTTCAATGGTTTATTTTTTTTATATTTTCAAACTCTCCATTCATTCTCTCTACACGTCAAATTCTACGTTACTAATACATTCTCTTGTCTATTTCATTCTATTCTTTTTTTTTTTTTTTGAGTTGGAGTCTCACTCTGTCGCCCAGACTGGAGTGCAGGGGCCGCTCCCGGGCACCGCAGCCTCGACCTGCTGGACTCCGGCGATCCTTCCGCCTCAGCCTTCCTAGTAGCCGGAATTACAGGCGTGCGCTACCATGCCCGGCTGATTTTTTGATTTATTGTAGAGATGAGGTCTTGCTGCCCAGGCGGGTCTCGAACCTGGGCTCAGGCAATCCACTCACCTCAGCCTCCCAAGGCGCGAGATTACAGGCTGAGCCACCAAGCCCTGCTTATTTCATTCTTAAATAACTCTTTCAGGACTTATCACTGCTTCATTACCGTGCTTTCTTCCTCCTGTACTCCATGAACAATTTCTTAAATGCATTTTTCATGCTCACTAGCCACATTTTCTACCTTTATATCTCTTGATGGTTACCTACTGTCCCTTACCACCTTTTTTTTTTTTTTTTTTTTTTTTTTTTAAGTTGGAGTCTCCCTCTGTCGCCCAGACTGGAGTGCAGTGGCCGCTTGCGGCCACCGCAGCCTCGACCTGCTGGGCTCCGGCGATCCTTCCGCCTCAGCCTTCTGAGTAGCTGGAATTACAGGTGCGTGCTACCACACCCAGCTGATTTTTTGATTTATTGTAGAGATGAGGTCTCGCTGCCCAGGCGGGTCTCGAACCCGCGGGCTCAGGCCATCCACTCACCTCAACCTCCCAAAGGCGTGGGACTACAGGCTGAGCCACCAAGCCCGGCCTTTACCACCTTTGAATCACACTGCTCTGGCCAAGGCTATGAATAACCTCCAAGTTGATAAAGCCAGTGGATGCTTTTGGTCCCCATTGTATAAGAACTTCAACCACACTTGCTATGGTCAACTATACCATGTCTCTTTAAATCTTCTTATTCCCCTGGCTCTTGTATTGTATATAACAACTTACCCCCACACTTAGTGGTTTATAGCAGCGAACATTCTTCTGCAGTTTCTGTGGGCTAGGAATTCAGGGGCAATACAGATGGGTGGTCAGGGCTGAGGATCTCTCATGGGATTATAGTCAGATTGTTGGAAGCAGAGTCTTCGGTCATCTGAAGGCCTAATTGGGGCTGGAGTCTGCTTACTTGCAAGTCTATTGGATAGGATAATCACAGTTCCTTACTAGGTACTCCTCTCCTCAGAACCTGACAACTAGTTGCCCTCAAAGTGACTGATCTATGAGACAGTGAGTGATGAGGAAGCTAGTGTCCCTCTTATGACCCAGTATTCCATGTTATGCTTCATGGATTCATATCTATTCTATTCGTTAGACGGAAGTCCCTAAGTCTAGCTACCTTCAAGAGGAGAATTAGGCTCTACCTCTCGAAGAACGTGGATATACTTAAAATGACTGCAATCCTTTGATTACAATATGCTAAGGGTCCTTTTGTGGATTCCCCAGGTGCTTCTTTTTCATAAGGACCTTTTTCTCGTGTTCTCTGTTCTACTCACTAACAGAAGGTAGGTGTGCCTCAGAGATTTGCAAGTGTTCTTTGACGGTATTTGGTCTATTCCACTGAATGTGTTCGTAGTCGTATAATATATAGATGTCTAAACTGAGGAATGCACAAATCATCATTGTAATTTAGATTTGTATACCTAAAATGAGGAGCCAGGCAGATAGCATTCCCACAGAGACTCATCCTAGGACACCAGGCTGGAACAGGTCAGAAGGGTATTTAACATAAGGGCACGTGCAGTCATTAATGACATATTTTACCATCTATTTATTTGTATTTGCTTGTAGTCAAAATATTTATTCTTATCTGAAATTATTATAAGGAAGGATTTTTTGGGTAACAAATTTGTTTCCTGTTTCTCAAAAGAAACGTGGACTAGAAAAATTTGAAAGCACTAATTTAATGAATATTGCTTACCAGGCTAATTGCTTTTAGATCACACTGCAAATTATATAAGCAGCAATATTTTGAGTTAAATGATAACAAATATTATTATATACATTTGTATTTTTTCTTAAAGAAAATTGGTAGAGCGTAATTAATTCAGCCTTTAGAATGAAACAGGAAATATCTGAAGAATACACATTGTCTACAGTAGAGAAAAAGATAGTTAGCAATTATTGTTACAACCTTTCTCTCCTTGCTGACATATTTTAATGCTAAGATGTCTGGAAAATTTAACCTTTTTTCCTCAGGTGACATTTTGTCTTGCTATTCTAAGCCCCGAACGTTGTGAAAAGATCACCATCCAGTCATCTTTTTTTGAATCCAGTTTTTTTCTTTTTGACTCCATTTTCAGAGAAACAAATCTCGAATTTAAATTCTAAACCAGCACTTGGTCATCAGTTCTCTCAGTTTTGTCCTCTAAAGCTGTCATATTCATTCCTTAAGCCACAGGCTCCATATAACCTATCTAAATGTTTCTTTGTTTTCAGGGTAAGCTTATTTTCTTTTAGCACAAACACCAAGGCAAAAATGTTGACTTTGTGCATGACAGTTACTTTTAACTTTCTGTAGTTAAAATAAATAGCCAACTGTATGCCAAAGTAGATCTCCCCCCCAAAAAAACCAAGCGTTCCTTTCGCCAGTTTAGTAATATATGTTTAATGCATTTTCTTGCCATTTGCAAGATCTACCATGGGAATCTTAGCATTTTTGTTTTTTTCCAGATAATGTATAAAAATGGCAAAAGGTTATTTCAGGGCAGATTTTTGGAGAATATTTTGAATTAGCATAAAGTTAACATTTTCTAAATGATTATTTCAGAAACTAGACCATTAACCTTTAGAAAAGACGAAAAAAGAGAGAGAGAGATATTGGAAATATGCTCTAGTATTTTTGGCTTGAGGCAGAATTTGGAATAAGAAGCATATTTCTCTACCTAACTTAACACAGTACTATTTATGAGAAACAAATAAAACTTTATAATAAAATACTCATACCTATATGGTAATTCTACTCAACAGAATGTGTTAAAGAGTATTATTTAGAGTTATGAAATAAACAGCATAAAAAATTAAAGATATATTTTTTCAAGTTATATCAGAATATTTTCTTTCAAGTTATATCAGAATATTTCTATCAGTAGAAAAGGAAAAGAATGTAAAAGAAAACTTTATATAGGTGACTAACCAACAATTGTCTAAAAAAGATTGAAAAATTTCTAAAATTAAGATAGCCTATAAAAATTTTACAGGAAACATATGAAACATAGAAAGCTTTATGAGCTAAATAAATAACCGACTTTTAAATTGAACTCAGAAAAATAAAGTATCACTACTACAATTGTAGCAAATGGGTTGAAATGATAATGGTTGTTATTGAGTCAGGAAGATAAACTCAGGCTACCTTTTGGAATCTGGGGTGTTGACTAAGAGTAAAGGATTAACTTGTTTAAGTGGGAATAGTCCTCGTGCAGAAAATGTGGAAATTGAAACCTCTTCTACTGAAATGCAGCTTTTGACTTAAGTGCACAGACAATCCGTTCCAGTAAAAAGCCAAGGTAAGGCAATGTGTCAGAGCTGGAAGTCATTGGAACAGCAGCTCACACAACTACAAACTCAGGGAGGGGATATGAGCTACTGATCAAGAAGGGGTGTTGCTTATGCTTCTTTTAATATGAAGTTATGTAAGTCCACAGCCCAGAGGACTAAATCCCTCACCTAGAATTCGAATACTTGCCCCGCCCTTTCATTATATGCAGCCTCAGAGTAACAGGATGAGCAACAGGAAGATTATGTAATGGCTGCTCCTATCTCTGTATTTTCCCCAATAATACCGTTTCAGGTTCAGTGTGGCTATTTGCTGGTCAGTCAGCCTTCTTTGCATAACAGTCACTTATGCTCAGAGACTCAGAAATGTTACCTGTGATGCCCATCCCTTAAGTGAAAGTGAAATGAGAACATGTCAGCATATTATGATTCAAATGTTGCAAGACTTACTGCTTATTGTCATATTTTCGTTGTTAGATTTGAAACTCCTAGAACAAAAAAAACTTGGCTTGTGCATTGAATAAGGTTATTTATTTTACATTATACCACCACACAAACTATTGTGATATAACTCAAGGCGGCTCCCAGTTATCCCAGCTTTCTGTGATTTATGCTTTTGTGTGAGCCCCTGTCCGTGAATGTGGGTGAAAATCTGTGATTTCTTTTTAACCCATAGAATATGATAAAGATGAGGGGATGCTACCTCCGCCATGTTACCTAAGATTGTGACTTCTGTCTCACTAGCAGACATTTTCTATTGACTCTTGCTGGCTTCGATGAATTCAGTTGCCATATATAGAAGCCTAAATGGCAAGGAACTGAGGGGAACTCCAGAGGGAAGCTGGAAGGGAGGTGAGGTCCTCAGTTGGACAGACCACACCTACTGAAGGCTGCCCAAGTCCAGTCCAGCCTAGAAACGGGACTTTGTTCACTCGAGCCTCAGATGAGACTCAGGCCTGGCTGGCACTCTGATTGGAGTTTTGCAAGAGAAGTTGAAGCAGGGCTCAGGCCAGGATCCAAGTAATGTCTGGATTCCAGATGCACAAATACTGTGATCATTTGTTATGCGGCAATAGAAAACTATACAACCACACATATTTAGTCAACTTCAGTACATTCGTTTTTCTTTGTTTTATTAGATGACTTTTTTATTGATGCCAACTTCTCAACTTATTGGATGCAAATGAATCATCAAACAATGATATTTACCATTTAATAAGGTCTCACAGGAATATTGTTTTCATCCATTTAAACCTAGCAAAGAGCAAAGGACAGAGGTCCAGTTCTTTGTTCGAATATTGAAAATGAATTTCTTTTTTTTTCTTTTAAAGATGTGGATTACAATTCAGGGTTAGGTATACAAATGTTCATTATGTCGGTACCCTTATTGATGAGGTGTGCCCCTCCCTCCCCTGGCAGTTTCCCTCAACTGCTAATCCCTTTCTTATAGTATTATGAAAATTATTCAGGGTTCACTTATGAGTGAGAGCATATGGTACTCTGTTCTTGTTTTTGTGATAGATCACTCAGGATGAATTTCTTAATATTAGTACTGAACCTGGTGCTTTTACCCCACTGTAGAAATAATTAGAAATCAATGAAGATAGCTTTGTCTTCCTTCTCAATATTCTACAGCTAATCACTACCTCTGAATTGAAACTCACCTTGGCTCATTCCAGATCTTTTAAGATTCCTTATATCATTTCTGTGTGTCTCTCCCCTGGCTTCAGTGACGGTCTCTTGCCAAGACTTTCCTTGAATTGCTGGAATTGTGTTGCTCAAATTCAGAGAAAACAAGGAGTGCCTAGGAGATTAATTCCCTGAAGAGGACTGACTGACGCAGGAGTGCAAAAGCCCAACTCTGTCATTTTGAAGAAAGATAACTTTTTAAGCCCAGTGTATCCATGGAGTTACTCTTCGGAATCAAGCTGAAGTTGGGACTTTACCTGAAACTGGGACCATTGCTTGGCTTCCTCGTGTATGGAAAAAAAGATACGTTGATCTATGCCCTATGTTTATGATCAATATATGGACCTATGTTAATCAATTATTTAATAAAAAAAATTATCCCAAAATGTAGTAACTTAAAAAGCAGTGATTGCTATTACTTCTTACAGTTCTGTAATGAAGGAACTTAGAACACAGCAGGGATGACTTGTCTGTCAGGAACCTCAGTGAGAAAACGCCAAGGTGGTAGCTGATGTTATCTAAACGCACTCACATATCTGACAGCTGATATGAGTTGTCAACCGGAACAACCACACATGGATTCTACAGGTTGGCCAGGACCTACTCAACAAATGATGTCTATATGTCAAGTGCAAAAGTCTCAGAAAAGAGAGAGATAGAAACAGAAAGAGATTCAGAGACTGCTAGTAGAAGCAGGATAGTCTTTCGGAACTTAGCCTCAAACATTATACAGCATCACTTCTGCCACATCGGTTGAGACAGTCGCAAGGTTCATCCAGGCTCAGGGGAGGTAACAGAAGTGCCATCTCTTGATGGAGCATGTTAATGTCACATTGTATTTTGGGGGAAGTAAAATACTTATTGGTGCAGCCATTAGAGGAAGAAAAATCTCCAATATTGCCTCTAAGGTGTTCTTTATTTAGCAAATGCAAAGAGAAAAATTACTGGCTTGGAAGTTAAGCAGGAAATTTGCTCTGTTCTGTAGAACCCCTCATTTATCTTGTAAATTCTATCAATTTAGAGCTTTGTTTTTGTATAAATTTATTTCTGTATATATGATAAAATGACATATAGTTATCATATATACAGTTCTAGTTCTGAATTCTAATATATTTTGATATGGTCCATAGTTGAAATGTAGCTGCTAATTTTTTTTTTTCTTTGAGTTGGAGTCTCATTCTCTCGCCCATGCTGGAGTGCAGTGGCACACTCACAGCCACCTCAGCCTGCTGGGCGCAGGTGATCCTTCCATCTCAGCCTTCCAAGTAGCTGGAACTACAGGTGTATGCCACCACACTCAGTTAATTTTTTAAAAATTTATTGTAGAGATGAGGTCTTGCCAAGTTGCCCAGGCTGGTGTTGAACACTTGGACTAAGGCAATCCTTCGCCTCTGCCTCCCAAAGTGTTAGGATTACAGGCATGAACCATGTACCTGACCTAGCTGCTAATTCTTAAGGCAAAATTTAATAAAAGTATTGTAGTCTCAAACTATCTATGAATTTTGTAAATGAGTATATACGTTTTCTTCATGAAGAATATGATATATTTTCAAGATAACCTGAGTTAAATCATACGAAAAGCTAATAAGCATAGATGTTGATTTATCAGTAAGGGTGCTAAAGTCAGCTTGCTTTCATTTGAGTTCTAGCTCCTTGCCAGGGGTGGTGTGTCATGCCTGCAATTCCAGCACTTTGGGAGGCGAAGGGGAGACGATCGAAGATTCAAGACCCACCTGGGCAACTTGACGAAATCTTATTTCTACAATAAATCAAAAAATTAGCCTGGTATGGTGGCATGCTTCTGTAGTCCAAACTACTTGGAAGGCTGAGATAGGAAAGACTGTCTGAGCCCCGGAGGTCAAGGCTGCAGTAGATATGATTGTGCCACTGCACTCCAGCCTAGGCAACAGAGACTCTTGGAAAGAAAAAAAAAAAAAAAGAGAAAGCACCAAAAAACAAACAAACAAACAAACAAAAAACAACAAACAAAGCAAAACAAACCCAAATTCCAGCTCCTTCATTTACTATCTGTGTAAATTGGACTGATTCAACTTCTGTGCTTTTGTTTTCTTACTAATAAAACTGGCATTATAATATCTACTTTATGCAGTTGCTATGAGGAATAAATGAATTAAAAAGACTGTATGGCACATAATGAAATATAATATATATTAACTATTATAATTATTAATGCTATCATTAAACTATTCATTTGAGTGTGTACCTCTGGACTAGAGAAGATAGGCAGGTAATCATTAAAAAAGAAAATGTAGCATGATCATTAAGTTCCTAAATAGCATAGCCTAAAAGCATTAGTTGAGATAGCAGTTGAATTTTGCTCTGTTTCCCCCCTACAGGTATGTCCATGTTTTCACCCCTGAAACCTGTGAATGTGACCTTATTGAAGGGTTTGTGTAGATGTAATAAGGGTCTAGGTAGGAGATTTTCTTGGATTATCTGAGTGGTTCTTAAATCTAATGGCAAGTATCATTATAAGAGACCCAAGAGGAGAAGATACAGAGAAGAGATGATAAAGAGAAAAAGATAAGGTCATGTGAAGATAGAGGTAGAGATGGGAGTTATGCAGCTATAAGCTGAAAATATCTAGAGCCACCAGAACTTGTGACGAGTAAGAATTCTTCCCTGGAGCCTTTGGAGGGACATAGCCTTGCTGACACCTTGATTCTGCACTTTTGGCCTTGAAAACTATAAGAGAATACACTTCTGTTGGTTTAAGAGACCAAGTTTGTGGTAATTTGTTACAGCAGGCCTGAGAAGAATACAGTGGGAAGTTTGGTGTTTCTAGACCTTTGAGTTCAGGGGGCATATTATTTTCTTTCTCTGTTTTCTTGCCCTGGGAAAAACTGATGGCAGGCAATGGCTAACATTCAATTTCACAGACTAGCAGCTGAATTTCGGCTAAATGTTTTTGATTAAATGGCTATGTGTGACTATCCTTGGACCCAATGTAAAAACTAGAAGTGGGGATATTTGTTTTGTCTACCACACAGTGTCTAAATTGTGCTTGGTTCAGTAAGTCGACAATAGCCATCAGTGAGGCGGAATATAGCAGTGAGGGTGCAGTTGCCTTGAACATGATCTACCTGAGACATTTGATACTCTTAAGAGAAATGCTGCTTTTACTAAAAGATGTCTATTTTCCCACAAGACTGTCAAACATTTGTAAATATGTTTCTAAACTGTTCTTGATCATTCCTTCCTTCCTAAAATAAATTGTTCTGGCAGGAATATATGACAGTTTGGAATTAGCTGTGAATATTGCTAGAGGCCCCCTCTCCTACCTTGGAGAGGTGAATCTCCTCTCTTTCTCTCTAATTTACCTTCTAAATAAACTATATTTTCCAATCTAAAAAACAATATTGCTAGAAGATGTGTTGCAGAAGCTCAGTTGAATGGATGCTATGGATTAGATATTTTAAACTCATCATTATTTATATTAACATTTTTAATACATGAGCATTTCTCTCTGAGTGTTCAAATAAAGAAGAAAAATTGATGTATGTCTCTTCTATACACACACAACTTAGAGCTGAATTTACCTAGATGCATTATTTATGGAAGTTATTTGTAGAGTTAGGGACTCTGTTTTCCACAGTCCTGATCAATTTGACTTTAAATAAAAACAAAGTTAAAAACCTAAACTGATTTTTGCCTATCTGCGAAAATGAATGCTGAAACATTCTAGTTGTTCCCTAATGCAACGTATGTTATTTCTTGAAAGCAAGTCTCTGGACAGCGACTTTCTAGAAGAACAAATTTCCAAATCTCATTCCTAACCAAACTTAATTAAGGAAAGTGTCTACATGCAACCTTGTGAAAATGCTCTAAATCATATTTTAAAATAAATATGCTGACTTAAATTCCTCAGGGTTGTTTTCAATTTATTGTCATAAATTGTGAACTGATGCTTGACCTACTCACTTCAGATCCGTATTTTGTACACTAGTTAACAATAGAGAAGAAATATTTTCTGCAATAATTACAGTACAAGGACATTTTGTGTTCAATAAACATGCATTGCATAAATGATTACAAATAATTAACATAGTTGTATCTATAGTGGACTTCAACATAATTTAACATAAATATGTGAACATGAATTTTAATTTTTGGTTTACAATAAGAGGTTACCAGAAAAGTGAAGATACAGTTTTGAAATAGGATATAATATTTTAAAATTGTAACAATGTCATCTAAAAATAAGCACATTTTTAGATGGTGTAAATAGGCTTTTTCCTTTCTTTCCACGTTTATTCATATTTTACATTTTATGTAATTATTTCCATTAGTGAATATTTTAAAAAATATTATAATTCAGTTATACTACATATTAAAACAATCTGAAACTACAAAATAAAGAAAAATGTAGGATAAACCTTTTTCAATAATATTAACTGAAGATTTATGTTAATCTCCTAGGCTTTTCAGATTAATATACTCTCACCTTTGACTTTATTCAGAGAATTAATTTCCTTTACAACTATAGTCATATATCTGACTTAAGAACATTATTAGAAGCCAGCCTGTAATCCCGCACCTTTGGGAGGCTGAGGTGAGTGGATTGCCTGAGCCCGCAGGTTCGAGACCCGCCTGGGCAGCGAGACCTCATCTCTACAATCAATCAAAAAATCAGCCGGGTGTGGTAGCACGCGCCTGTAATTCCAGCTACTCAGAAGGCTGAGGCAGAAGGATCGCCGGAGCCCGGCAGGTCAAGGCTGCGGTGGCCGGGAGCGGCCACTGCACTCCAGTCTGGGCAACAGAGTGAGACTCCAACTCAAAAAAAAAAAAAGAAAGAAAAAAAGAACATTAATAGAAAATAACCAGTTTTAGGGGCCTGGTGTGGTGGATCACACCTGCAGTTTTAACACTTTAGGAAACTGAGGCAGGAGATCACTTGAACCCAGGAGTTTGAGGCTGGAACGAGCTATGATCGAGTCCCTGCACTCTATCCCAGATAAGAAAAGGAAAGAAAAGAAAAGAAAAGAAAAATATCGGTTTTTAGCATTAGATTATTTTAAACAGAGCTCAAGTTAAAAATAAAATGGCACAAGTGTTCATATTATAACACCCTCTAAAAATAATTCATACATAAGAATAGATTATTATTTGGAGAAATGATGAACACTAAAATCAGCTAAGAATCCATAGCTAAAATAATGCTAATTTCTTAAAATAAAAATTCTATCAAATTATCTATAAAAAAGCATAATCTCTTGGGATGAAAAATTTTGGAGATAGATTGTGGTGATGATTGCAGAACAATGTACATATATGTACTTAATGCCACTAAATTGCATGCTTAAAATAACTAAAATAAAAAATGTTATGTTATGAATATTGTATTACGGTAAAAATAAATATCATATCTGTCTGCTTTTATTCATTGGTAAGGAAAAAAAAAATCCCACTGTTAATAATACATGATGGTCGGGCTCGGTGGCTCAGCCTGTAATCCTAGCTCTTTGGGAGGTCGAGGCGAGTGGACTGCCTGAGCCTGTGTGTTCAAGACCAGCCTGGGCAACTTGGTGAGAACTCCTCTCTGCAATAAATCAAAATTAGCTGGGTGTGGTAGTGCGCGCCTGTAGTTACAGCTACTTGGAAGGCTGAGGCAGAAGGAGGATCGCCAGAGGCCAGCAGGTCGAGGCTGGAGTGAACGTGAATGTACCACTGCCCTCCAGTTTGGGTGATGGAGGGCGACCTCAACTAAAAAAATATATATATAATAATAATAACAATAATACATGCCAGCTGAGCATAAGGGCTCAATCCTGTAATCCCAGCCCTTTGGGAGACTAAGGCAGGAAGTCGCTTGAGCCCCAGGAGTTTGAGGTTACAGTGAGCTATGATAGCACCACTGCACTTCAGCCTGGGGGACAGAGTGAGACCATGTCTGTTAAATAAATAAATAAATAAATAAATAAAAAAGTAAACAAATACATAGCAGTAATACACGCAGTCTCTTCTCATTGAATCATAGATTACCCTCAAGGGTGTTACAATGTATTAACCACACACAATGAGTGGTTTAAGAGCGGAGTTTTACAAAATTACTTTACTTTTATTAAGTTCTTACTTTTTTGCAAACATATGGTCTCTGAAAATCTGATGCAATTTATGGATTATATTCTCAGAAAAATACACAAGTCTGTACATTCTTAATATTCAAATTCGATTTTAATTTGATATACGATTTCAACAGAGGGCCTCTAAGATTTATCCATGAATGTTTGAGTTAAGAATTCTTTTCATAGTTGACAAAATGTGTATATAGGCTAGTTAGATGGATGGTCACGTGATTGCTTAGGCCATATTTACAACTCTAAATACTATTAAGTCAATCAAAGGAGGTCAATCAACATTTGACTGTAATGAAAATTAAATTATCTAGAGAAATACTGACACCAAGAAAATTTTCCCTAACTCGAGGACTCCCCCTCTCTTTTGTGATGATGGATGCACAGGGTATACTTAACCTGGCGTCACAAGACATTTGTATTATGCAAGCATCTTTACTCTTACTCTGGATAACCATTCTCAACAAGCAACTTTTTGGCTGCAAACAGATGCCTCATGCGAATTGCCTGCTTGGGACTAATGCACTAGCCAGATGATGTGGCCAATTTCATTCTCCTGGAAATGTCTAGTTTTGCAAATCCACATGTAAATCTTATCCTGACAATTCCTGCCAGTTCTATAACTCAGAGATTAAGGAAGGTTTATATTAGATTGCAAGTTGAGGTAATGCTTTTTTTCAAGCCACCTGTAAGTTTTTTTTTCATCCAAGTCCACTTTTTGTTCCTGAGTCATGGGTTCTAGAACATCTAGGGAAATTAGAAAATGATGAGGTTTTCTTAAAATTGATATGATAAAATACAATGTGAATCGTCCAGCAAGATTTTATTATGTATTAAGAAATGGAGGCTTTACATAGAGTCATGCAGAAAACATGATTTGGCATAAGAAATTCACTTCTTACTTAGCTTGCTTTCTTAAAAAAAAAAATCTGTTGCAAAAATATCTATATATTTAGTGTAACAATTCAGGCTAATAACATAAATATGGAGAAGAAGGAATCTAATAAATTATACTCTAGACACAAAAGAGTGTTATGAATGAGCATAAGAACTCTGGAGTCAGTCTTTGTTTGAATTTCTAGTAGTTATTTGACCCAGAGCAAATTACTTATTCTCCTTGTGCTTATGTTTCCTTATGGAGATAATAATATTATTTGCCACATAAAGTTATGAGTACTGGACATATAAAGTGCTTAGAATGATTTAAAGAATATATTTAGTATTCAGTAATTAGCTATTAACTAGTTGGCATGTAATTTTGGAATTTATCAAATGTATACTACTATACATAAAAATAATTATGAAATCTAAAATATGTGCAACTGCAATTTTAGTTACGTTTTTCAAGTTATATTTTTCTACATGGTTGACCATTCACTCAACAAACCTAGAAAATTATGAAATAATAAATCAAAAGTGCCTTTCTATAACATGCCCAATTGAGCATACATTTATTTGAGATGTTCCGAGTTAAATTTTTTTCCCCAAATTTAGTTACGCCTTAAAGTATAAAACCCCAAATCAATGAATACCTGAGAGTTGTTTATGCTCCTGCACTTTTAAAATCATATGTCTGTTATCATTTAATTTTGAAATGGGGGTGAAATAATTTGTTTCTCCTCCTCTTTCTCTTCCATCTTGGAACCAGATTACACATTTTGTGTAGCCTACCCTTAAAATCCTTTAAAAACAAAAATCCCTTTGTCAAGTCTTGTGCACCATGGTTCTTTAACATTCTAAACCTGTTATGGTTGCTAGAATAGTTTACCATGAAAAGAAAAGACAAGGAAAAAAAGGGAAGAAAAATCCTGAGCTCACAAATAGGCTATTGTGGAACAAGAGCTTAAAGAGGCACTGCTATTAGGTATATTTCACAATATGAAAAGACAGGCTGATTTTGGCCCCCTCGCCCAGTGGGATCAATCCTGTCAGTGCCATTTATTTGCAATCCCTTGTGATTTCTGAGTCCCACAACACTTTTGCATGAAAATGAACCATAAAGGCAGTCAAAACACCTGCTTTCCTGACAAGACCGATTAATGCTTTGATTTATCCCTGTAAGTGTGAACTAGTCTGTGCTACAAGGGCCTTGAGTTGGCATATAATTCATCAGACTTTGAAGGTCTTCTTTTCTGCATCCCTGAATTTCAGTTATGGGTGTCTTTTGCATATCCTAGAGAGTTCTATTAACTCCCAGAATGCTCAGGAAAACTGGAAGCCAGAGTTTTTCATCAGTATTGGCGCAGGTATTTTCAGTTATCAAGTGACTGTAAATTATTGACCTCATTTGAAAGGCCTCCAGAATATTTAGGTGTTTTTCAGCACCTCACTTATCTCCAAGAACCCAGAAAAGACAAGCATTCTGTAGTTTTCTTCAAATTCATTTTCTTTGTAGTCTTCCAAAGTTAATGCTTGTCTTATTTTTATTTGTATTATAGACAGGCAGGGTTGAAAGTGGTGTTCACATCATGCTTCATGGAAGCAAGACATAGCGTTCTTTGTATTTCTGGACACAGAGAATTGACAATCACCTTCAGCCTATTCATCTCTTAGGAAGGAAAGTGCATTCACGACACATTAAACATGGGTAGAATAATGATGCTACAGGATATAATTGTATATTATAACATACAGAACTGTAAGATAATTGTAAAACAAAGATAATCTTGAAAATGCAGTAATTATGTCTGAATTCAGAAGACATTACTTGGCAAGATGCTTCTTTCCATTGTCATACTTAAAGAGCAAATCTATTTTGTCTTTCCTAATTAAATTGTTTAAATACATTTATTTTAACCATATGGGGAAAAAAACTTTTTTCCTTATTTAATTCAAAGATCTTTCAATCCTATTTAAGCAATTTGGTACCTGAGTCTGCATCACTTCAGCTTAAATAACTTTGAAGGGGCATTTCATAAATGCTGTACAAATTTGAGGGTTTTACTTGCTGTAAAGGATTGGCCTTCTATATAATGATGGTACAAATGATACAGTAGAAGGACAGTTACAGTGGAAAACTGGAAAAGGAAAGAAAAAAAGGGAATCCCCTGGAAAATGAAAGATAGCTGTAGAAGGAGGGAAGTATTTTAAATCTTACCAAAGAATGAATAACTAGAATGACATACTTCTGAAAACTGGCAATACAGAGTGGTCAGTTTCAACATAAAAAGATTTGTTGATATTCTGCTCTGTTTTAGGAACTTACACAAACATCCCATTAAGTTAGGATAACACCGAGGATAACACTTCAGAGATTTGCTGAAACTAAATGGCAGACCAGGATTGCAAAACCAAGCAAGCTTCAAAGCTAATTATCTTTCCACCATACCCCACAGCAGTAAAAAGTTTAGGCATAGATGTAGGGGGTGTCTTCATGTGCCTTTTGGAAAAGTCGAGTAATTAAAGTTCAGAGATCGTTTATATTTTTCAGTTTTTAGAAAGTGCTGGTGCTTATAGCTTCAAAACCTTCTGCAGCTGGTCCTATTCCTGCAAATGTGTGTTTCTGCTGAGAATCTGGCTCTCTTCCAAGGACATGCATAGATAAAACCAAAGGCCTGCGTAAAGTCTTAGCTTCAAGTCAGTTCAAAGGCCTGAGGGGACATCTAATTTGTGCTGTATTTATGTTTGGTCGAAATGACCTGGTTTTAAGTACCCTGCAGCTTCTTAGCAGGATGAACTTTGTGAGGATTAAAAAGCCAAAAAATAAAAACAAAAAAGCTTTTCTTTTTTTTTTTTCCTTTTTGCTTTGTTTCAATGAATTATCAGCAGATAAATAACAGAAGTCTGCTAAGAATCATTTGTGGGATTTCTTTTTATCTAAGTGAAGGAGAAATGCTTGTAACTAAAAGCAGAAGATTTGCTGGATTTATGAATCTCTTTACATCTGAAAGCTTAAAGTCATTTTTTGATAGGAAAGAAACTGGAGTTAATCAAAATCTGGTGGTGTTCATGTAACCAGAGTGTTAGCATATCAGTTGAGATGAAAAAGCTAAATCAAGTTTCTATGAGAACAAGAGGCTGTATGCATAGTTGTTATGAGCAGAACTCAAATACCACACTATCTGAATGTGATTTCAGCTATTCCCCTACTGTTTATATGAACTTGGCCGAGTTATTGAACCGCTTGGATCCTGAATGTTTTGCTCTACACGCAAGGATTCTAAATAGGGCTAATTTTAATTAAAGAATTTTCATAAATGCCATGTTTCTGTCTCATAGGAAATACTAAGCAAAGGTTAACTATTGCTTTACAAATAAAACGTAATACTTAGTGGGTATTAGGTTTTTTTTTTAACTCCATTCTTAAAAGATGAAGGAGCAAAGATTCAAAGGGAGAATTTGAAAAGATCCAGCTTCCTCTAAACCTCTGCTCTTTCTAAGGTCTCTTAATGTCTCAGTTAAGACATAGATGAGGGTAGGTTTACTCTCTTTTCATGAACACATATTCATGCTCATGAATATGCTTTACAATACCATGATTCATCAACAAGCTGGTGAGCAAAATTTAAGAATGGCTTGTGTTAGGCATGGAGGATCTGGAGGGGGCATAGCACCTATGACCAGAGATCTGAGTAACAGAGATTTGCAACACAAAGAGACTAAGAAAGAAAAGATTTATTTAAAAAGAGATCACTTCCCACACGTGGCCACCTGGGGTGCCATCCCATGCCGCATGGAAGATGCAAAAAATTGCACAGAAGTTAGATTTAAAAATAGTTTTACGTTTTTATTTTTTTTTGAGTTGGAGTCTCACTCCGTCGCCCAGCCTCGACCTGCTGGGCTCTGGCGATCCTTCCGCCTCAGCCTTCCAAGTAGCTCGAACTACAGGCACATGCTACCACACCTGGATAATTTTTTGATTTATTATAGAGATGAGGTCTCGCCAAGTTGCCCAGGTGTGTCTTGAACCCTCAGGCTCAGGCAACCCACTCACTTCAGCCTCCCAAAGCACGGGATTACAGGCTGAGACACCGAGCCTGGCTAAAAATAGTTTATTTAAAAGTAAATTAGAGAGAGAAAGAGAAGGGAGAGAGGAAATTCACCTCCCCAAGGCGGGGAGGGAGCCAACGCCAGGAAGCATGGCCACAGCCACAGCTCAAAGAGCACACGGCCACACCAGAGTCTACCAAGTTTATGGCAAATGGCTGCTTGTGGTTGAGTCCTTTTAACCATTCCCCTTGCTGGGGGAAGATCATTAAGGTGATTGGGTGGTGGTCTGCTCCACATTATCATGAAGGGGCAGGCAAGCGCAGGTACTGACATCAGGTGATGGACAGCATGCCAGCATGCAGATGGGTAGGTTAGTCACGTGATTGCTGCCATGGTGGTGTCTGTTTGAGTCACAGAGGTCACAAACGGCTGATTAGGTTAACCTGGGGAGTTTGGGCCCTGAAGGGATTTTCTGCAAGAGAAAAAATTTGCAATTTGTTAGACATTTGCAATCCACAGACTCCTTGATCAAAGGTGGTCATGTTATCACTTTTATGGCTTTGGCCAGCCAAAGGATGATCTTTGACCCTCTAAAATTTTACTAGAGATGATTATGCTAAACCATGAATTGAAAGGTTGGGTTGTCCTGGTCTTGCATCTGAGGGAGATTTGCCAAGGGAAGGGGTGGCAGTAGAATGTCTGAATGTCTAATGGTTATGCTGAAGCAAAAAGACTAAACTAGGAATAAGCTAAGTTTCTTTTAGGTTTCTATAGGCACCACCTTTCAACTTGTTTATAATTAAGTATACAATACTACTGTTAGGGTTTGAATGTGTCCCCCAAAGTATATGCGGGAGACTTCATTCCCCATATGGCAGTGCTGGGAGGTGGAAGGTGTTTGGATCTTGGAAACACTGCTCTTATGAATGGACTAATGTGATTATTGTGGGAATGGATTTATTACTGCCTGAGTGGGCTCCTTATATGAGTATGAATTTAGCCCATTCTTACTCTCTCTTGCCCTATCTTTGCCTTTCCACCTTGGGATGGTGGACAAGAAGCCCCTCTACAGATGCTGGTCCCTCAGTCTTGGACATCAAGCCTCCAAAACTGTGAGCCAATATATTTCATTTATTACAAATTATCCAGTTTCCAGTTTTCTATTTTAGCAACACAAAATGGGCTAAGATGACTATGCTATATTTTAAGGGAGAACTAATATCATTGATTCTGTGTCTTGAAAATCAGATTTGGGTTCTGTTAGCATTTATTTCTTTGCCTCTAGTTTCTAGCCTTGAAAGTATATTTTCTTCATATTTTATGAATTAATAATATTAACTTAGCATAGACATGAAATTGAGATAAAACATAACAGGCACAAATCTTTTATAAACTCTTAATATTTTACTCTTTTTTCGATAAAATATATTTTTATTGAAAAGGCAATGCATTTTTATTAAAGTACCGTTGGAAAGCAAAGATATTAAACAAGAACAAAAATATGCACTGGTAATTCCACCAAAAAAAGGTCAAATTAATATTTTGGCATACTTCCTTCCAGTTGTTTCTAGAAATAAGTGTGTTTCTTTATGTAATCATGTTCACTTCTGTGTTTTATTTATACAAACAGGATGATACTGAAAATATCTTAAACAATATTACTCACACATCTCTTTTTCCTTGTGTTTGATACATGGTTAAACCCCAGGGAAGTAACACAGTGCTCATAAGGGTTTAATTGAAAGGAACTACATGAGTGGCAATTTGGTTCACCCCTTTGACTATTTAAGAAGGCTTACCTAATAGTTTTCACATTAAATGACGGATAAGTCATTATCTGTCATTTAATGACTCAGCACTTCTTTTCATTCCATAATCATTTAACAACCTTACCTTAGAAAAGCAGATTTTGCTATAAAGAACTCATAATAGTTTTAATTATTTATGCCTTTAAAAAAATCTTTCTTTCTAGCATAAGAGGTATACCTATTGCTCTATTGTATACATCCAATATTTACATATTTTTCTAATTAATGTCATTTGAAATGAACGAAGCAACAGGATTATAAGATTACATACACAGTGAAGTCTTTATTCTAGCAGTAAATGCTACTGGAATGATCCTTCATTAATGAACAATATTCTTCACAAATTTGGGTACATTCAGTCCATGATTGGGTTCTAGAAGACAGTTTTTTAACTACCCAACTCAAGGTGGATTAGAATTCTGGCTCTGTCCCAGCAGGACAATGGGAAGAGTTTGTGCCTCAGATTATTTTATAGGATAGAGAAAGAGATACTGAGGAAACATGAAAGGTACTAACGCAAAGAAATAAAATTATGCTATGTTTCAGTAATTTTCTAAAATATTCCCAGCTATAAAATATTGCACTCTGAAGGTTTGTTTTGTTTTGCCTTTGAGGAAAAATCTTTGAGGCTTTGGAAAGGGATTGGCCGCATCACATAACACGTTCACGTTGACTAGTTGCAAATGTTCACAGACGTGAGTCATCTTAAACTGAGAGCATCCTTCCAAATATTACCAGTATCTACAAATTGTGGATATTTAAGAATTATTTTTTGAAAGAGCAAATTAATTAATGTGGTTGTTTAGAAGGAAGGGGTTATCTTTTTGGCAATGGATTTCAAGGAGGAGAGAAAATGAAATAAAACGATCTCCATCTCTTAGAGCAAGAGTTCATAAACTTTCTCTGTAAGGGCTAGATAGTAAATGTTATCTGCTTTGCAGGCCGTATCTTTTCTGTTGAAAAGACTGAACTCAAACATTGTGCAAAATTGTTAAAAATTGATGCATAAATGAATGGGTGTGCCTGTGTTCCAATCTATATACAAAAACACTCGGTGGTCGGTCTGGGTTTGGCTGTAGTTTTCTGACCCTCTAATCTTGAGAACAGATTTATCTTTCTCCGAGGCTAAATAAAACTCAACATGTCCAAAATCCAACAAAGGCAACCTTACAAAAGGCATAGCATTATTTATCACGCGGAATAATAGAAACAAAAAAGAAATTGGGTATCCCTAAAACCACTGATATTTTCTGAAGGCTTTTATATCTGATCCATCACCACTCTCCCATATCTCCTTTGAAGAGCTTTCCAATAACGCTGGTTAGTATCAGCGTTATGTTTCACCTTGAAAACGTGAAACTAACCTCCAACTGACTCATTCATAACTAGGTTGCCCGCTTTACGATCCACTCCGCACTGTGCAATCACAGTGACCTTTTGAAACCTCCATCAGTTGCTAAAAATACTTCACATCTCAGCATGAAAACAATATTCTTTTTGTTTGTTTGTTTTTGGTTTCGTTGTAGTGCTTGATATTTATTGAACAGAATGCCAATGCTTTCTCCAGGTAGTACTGAGGAGCTTGATTGTGTGCCTTTTCATTTGGAAAACAATATTCTTAATCGAGCCAGAGAAGCACACTATGGTCTGTGTTTAACAATCTCTCTAGCTTGACTTCTGTCCTCATTTTTTTTCGACTCTAGTCAGAGTGAAATGATTTAGAATCCTTGTGTCCACTCTACTCCTTCTTTGAAGAACCTGTTCCCTCTTCTGATATGCTTTCAACTCCCCTCTCAGTGGGGTCAGTTCCTTTCTAGAGTCGATTTCCTTAGTATAGTTGAGTCACCCTTTCCTGACACTTTGGGTGACACTAGATCCTCATGTCTCCTCCCCCTACACTGATTGATGACGAAATAGCAATTTGGGGTTTATTTCTGAGATAATTTGATTTGGTTCTTTTCTTGTTGTTTTTAAATTTTTTTTATTTTTATTTTTTTTTGAGTTTAAGTCTCACTCTTTGTCACCCAGGATGGAATGGGTTGCTCACAGGCACCACAGCCTTGACCTGCTGAGCTCAGGCTATCCTTCCCGGCTCAGCCTTCCAAGTAGCTGGAACTACAGACACACGCCACCGTGCCTGGCTAGCTTTTTAAAAAATTTATTTATTGTAGAGATGAGGTCTCACCAAGTTGCCCAGGCTAATCTTGAACCTCCGGGGTTAAGGCAATCCTCTTGCCTTGGCCTCCCAAAGTGCTGGGATTACAGGTTGAGCCACTGTGCCCGGCCTGGTTCTTTCTTGACAACATGAAGGAAGGTACCTTTGTTCACTGCTGCATTCCAGAGCCTAGCAGAGGATCTGAAAAGCAGTACATGTCAGGAAATGGTTGTAGAAAAAAATTAGTGAATGAAACTGCAGACTCGACCTCCCAAAATCAACTGTTAATTAAGAAATTCTAAATTAAAGGACATGGGAAAAGGAAGGAGGAAACAGAGAAAAGTGAAGAAACGTATCTTAAATATTATGTTTAATTGTCGATACAGTTATTGCTCTTCTTTCATCTTTATTTCAATCATAAAGTGAAATACATCGCACTAGGTTGTAATCCTCTTTGTATACATATTAATTTTTAATGTAGCACTCACAATTTTACTGTTTATGAATAATGGATAATTAGCTTGATATGTTGGTGTTCCATTTTAATCATACAGGTTCTACAACTATACTATATGGTCACAAATATTAGCATACTTTTATACGAGAACAGGCTTTAATATGCCCTTTCTTGTAGTTTTCAGTGCTTTATAAATTAAACTTTGAGAGAGCTCTACTCAGATATTCTCAGGGACCATAAGCTAGAAACTAATTTGTAAGAAAGTGTTAGTTTCAGTTTAATGTCTGCAATATAGTTTGTGCCAGCAACTTTTTGGGAACAATAACAACAAACGCACCAGTTTTTGCAAGACTTGAAAAGCCAATAAGGAGAAATATCAAAAGACCAAAAGAGAACAACAAAGAGTGACACTTTTATAAATACCATTCAGTTTATGAAGGCTAAGATAGTTTAGTTCCTCAGGGCGCTAAAATGTCTAACTGATTAATTTCATTTCCTCTGTTTTTGTAGTTTACTTTCCACATTAGCAGTTTATTCTTTATTATGTGATATTATGTAGATTCTGCAAGGTCAAACTGGTTTAAAGTTGGAACTCCATGACCTCACGGTTCTGTATACATTATTGCTCCAAAATTCCATTAACTAATTTTTGTATATCATGAGATTACTGGCAATGAGAATCCAAAACTTAAGCCTAGTTCAGATATTAAGATATTTTCCAAAGAATCCTGGGGGTGCCAAAAAATGTAGACACATTTAAAGAGATGTTATCTGTGTATTACTTTTTGAAGCTGAAATGAATTACAGTAGCAATGTGTAGTAAGACGCTTGCTCAAGACGTGTAGTTTATTAAATGAATGCCAGTGTCACCATTGACAGGCAGCACAGTCAAAGAAAATGGCAGAAGCATAGTTGTCACTGCAGAGTGCAAGACTATTTTGAAGTGGTATTTAAAATTCGAGACCATTGTGGAAGTATGCCAATGGAGGCATGGGTATGCTACAGAATCGCCAACACATCTAACAATTGCACAGACTCATGATAAGTATGAGATGCATCGTTCTGTGTGTGATGTGCATAAGGGGAGATCTCAGAGGTCTCCCACAACAACAAGTCAAGCCATAATCAGAAGTGTCTGGACGCTGATGGGAACCACTTTGAGCACCTCTTGTAATTCCAGAAGTCAAACGTGACTCGTATTTATCTTTTCTTATAGGTATATATTGAGTAATACAATTTTAGTGCAGTTTTTTCCTATCTTAAAATGTGTATACAAGTTTTTGGCACCCCCTGAGGTTGAACTCGTTTATGATTTGGAGGATAATTTCCATTATGGAATTAAAATAAGGGGAAAATTTTGATTTTGTTAGGTAATTATATAAGCTAGAAAATCAAGATTTAGACTCAGAAAAAATTAATTAGTAACCTAGAGGGTAAAATAGTAAGTTATAGTCTCTATTTATGAGTAAGAAAATATGTGAAATATTTTTAGGAAATGATACCTTTGGTAATCAAACAATAGAATAAAGTGAAAATGTTACAGAAACCTTTTATGGATTGATTCTTAGAAAATAAAAAACAAATATCAGCATGATTTCAACTTTAGTCATTTGGTTATAAGACTACATTTTATATTCATGAACTATAAAATAATTGGCAGTCAATTTTCAACATAAATTAGACGGATCAAGTTTGCTCAGTTTATAAAACTTGCCCTAAAGTTCCAGAGGTACACTTCAGTCTTTTTCTTTCCTTTCTGTTTTTGAGTTATGTTTACAAGGAGTACCCATCTATTCACCACTGCACATAATAACCTTAGAACTTGTCTAACTGGTAAAAGAGAAAAAAATTCAAACTCTTAAGAGAAATCTATTTGCTTTTGTTTTGCATTTTGATACCAAATGTGTTCTATTTCATTTATCTCTAGTAAGGGGTAACAATTTAAAAATGAAAGAAATGCCCTTGTGAATTATTCTAAAGTTCAATGGTCATACTCAATTATTATTTGAAAAGGAAAATATAAAAGTGGAGCACACAAGCAAAATCGGATCAGAAGCAGAACCAAACCTAAATCCCTAGAAACAATAAAAGCAAAGAAGTAATTTCCCATTATAATGAGCTCTATGTTCCTAAATCCAATGACATTTTTTATTTCCAGTCTTAACCTTTAAACGGCACTTGGTTGTATTAGTCACTCATTCATTGAAGCACTTGGTTTCTCTTACTTTGCCCAGTCTTGGTTTTCCCTCGCTTCTCTAGCTACTCTTTGTTAAGGTTCTTGGTTGGCTCATTCTCCTCCAACCCACATTTGAATGTTGGAAATCTTCACAGTTTAGTCTTAGTCCAAACTATCTGTATCTCTTACTTCCCGTCCCCCACCTCCCGCGTTTGCTAATTCATCTCCCTACAACCATCCACTTCTATCGTCTCCCACAATTCTTTTAAAACTCAAATCTGACTTGCTTTCTCCACTGCTCAAAACCTTTAAATGATTTGCATTTATCTTAAGGAAAAAAAATCATCATCTTTTTAATGGTCTAAAGAGCTCTTCATTGACTGGCCCATTCTTCTCTCTTAGCATCATGTTAAACAGGCCTGTTGCTTTAGGGACAAAAGGTCATCTCTTTGCTTTATTTTGATTCCTCATACACACTTCTTTTTACTTCAGGGTGTTTACCCATGCAACCCTGTGCCAGAAAGGCTCCCACACTGTCTGTTTATTAATTCAGATCTCAGATGATGGAGCATTTCCTCAGGGAAGACTTATCTAACCTCTGAAGTATTAAAGACATCCCCTCGCCCCTTATTTTTCTTTCATATACTTCATACACTTGGTAATTATGCATTAATTTGCATAAGTATTTTGATTAAGTGCTCTTCTCTTCTTAGACTAACTTGTCCTTATATCTCCAGGCCCCAGCTTGGTACAAAGTAGCTGTTTAATGAATATTGCTGAATGAATGGTTGAAATGACACATCTTATATTGTTAAACCTCAGAACATTCCTTTGAAAAAAGGGTGTTCGAATAATTTAATTTTACCAAGAAGAATCCGAAGTTGCAGAAATAAAAAATCTTGCCTATGCTTACCAAGATCAACTTGAACCTGAAAACAAAGCACGTGTTGTAACCACTGTGGCTCTTCGCCTTCTAATATATTCAGGTTTTCTAAGTGAATGAGAAAAAGGACCATGCACTTTAAGTGATTAAAGCCAAAGTATCTGGGGCTAAACAGAGCTGGCTTTGTGTGTGTGTGTGTGTGTGTGTTGGAGTCTCACTCCGTCGCCCAGACTGGAGTGCAGTGGCCGCACCCGGCCACCGCAGCCTCGACCTGCTGGGCTCCGGCGATCCTTCTGCCTCAACCTTCCAAGTAGCCGGAATTACCGGCACGCGCTACCATGCCCGGCTGATTTTTTGATTTATTGTAGAGATGAGGTCTTGCCTGCCCAGGCGGGTCTCGAACCCGCGGCCTCAGGCAATCCACTCACCTCAGCCTCCCAAAGGCGCGGGATTACAGGCTGAGCCACCTAGCCCGGCTGTAGAGCTGGCTTTAAACTTGATTAGGACACTTACTTGCTCTGCAATTTCAGGCAAGTCACTTAACTTCTTTAAAAATTTGTTTCCTTGTCAATAATATAGATTTCATAATAACAGCAATCACATAACATAATTGTGGTAATTAAATGGCATAATAAATACGAGACAGAGTGAAGGACAGCTCCAGGGGCAGTAATGGTAAGCAGTGTTACTTTACCCAAGTACTTCTGGCTCCCGTTTGGAGAGAATGTTATTATTCATATGTTTTAGGCACTTTTACATGTATAAATCACTATAGAGCTCATCTGTTGTTCTTTATAGTACAATACTTACGTAGAAGAGAGCAAAGTCAAACATCTATGATTCTGTCACTTTAACTAGACACACTAAAAAATATAGGCAGTTTTCTGATAGAGGTAATATTCTGTTTCTGCAATGTTGTAAATCAGACGATTGGACTGACTTTATTTTATGCAGTGTGAAAACTGTATGATAATATCAGTAGAGAACATTTTTAAAGGAAAAAATCTATTTACAATTACAAAATTATAAAACCTCTCCAGACTGTCTATTTGTCTTAACCAATTTTACATGTATATTTAATTCTTGCATCATTAAAGTCATATCGTGCTTTTATTAGTTCACATTATTTTATAAATACCTTCATATTTCTCACCTTATTATCTTCATCATTACAATTTCATGGCTACACAACAAAATATTTATCTTAATAGATATGCAAAATCTTTATGTTTTGAGGCACTTAGGATATTTAAAGTGGTTTTTAGTTATAAATAATACTGCAACCAATATTTATAAATTAATTTTCCTCTGTTGAGTCATTTTCTTTAAATTAAATCCCCCAGGGTGAGTAATTAGTGGTATTCTAACTACTATGTATTTGTTAGACATTAGCAGTCTACCTCAAGGAGTTAAATAATAGTTTGTACAACATTCTTGTGACAATGCATAGATAAGTATAAAAAATTCAAATTGCACATTCACAGTTTGTTCAGAGAGTATCAATAATTAGTGAGATCCATCCTTGGGTGGTATTTGTAGACTATAAGAGCAATGTTGAAGGATTCTCTTGAATGATAGTTCTTTACCGAATAGGAAATAGAAAAGGTCATGCGGCACTCCTTTTGAAATGATCAAATTTAGTGTCATCAATCAGTCATTCCAATCACTCAGAATGACATGCTAAATAGACAATAGTTAATAAAGAATGATCAATTCACTACTACATACACTGTAAGTTTTTGTTTTTTTGGGTTTTTTTTGAGTTGGAGTCTCACTCTGTTGCCCAGACTGGAGTGCAGTGGCCGCTCCCGGCCACCGCAGCCTCGGCCTGCTGGGCTCTGGCGATCCTTCCGCCTCAGCCTTCCAAGTAGCCGGAATTACAGGCGCGCGCCACCATGCCCGGCTGATTTTTTGATTTATTGTAGAGATGAGGTCTTGCTGCCCAGGCGGATCTCGAACCCGCGGTCTCAGTCAATCCTCTCACCTCAGCCTCCCAAAGGCGCGGGATTACAGGCTGAGCCACCGAGCCCGGCACACAGTAAGTTTTAAAAGATCTATTTATTTGTTGAGTCAATTGTGCCTTCCTAGAGTAAGACATAAGAGCTTTGGAATTCAGTTCTAATTTACGTAATTAATTATCCCTTTCCAGGTGCTCAGACATTGGCTAAAATAAAATTATCTCCCAGGTCTTAGGACTAAATCTTGGAATTACTTCAAGTTATATGTGATAGTTATCTCAAGAATATATCTGATAATCTTTGAATTAGTAAAATTAGAGCTTGTCCATTTCACTTGGAAATTATAGCACATGATGTTATAATGTTATATAATGTTATACATATTATGTTATAGTGTTATATAATTATATAATGTTATAATGTTCAGAAGTTTGGTTTTACTGAAAATATTCTTTACCAGCATTGCCTAAATTGTCACAGATTTATTGTTATTTTGCATCAGATAAATGTAGGTAGACAGAATAAAACTCAGGGCGTTTGGCCAAAGTGTTATATAAGAAGCATACTTTTTTTTATTAATGCAAGATGTAAAATCTCTTTCAGTATAATACACATTTTTCTTTTTAAAAATAAATTTAAAAGTGAGATAGAAGATTCTTTTCTGATGGAAGTCAGAGTTTCGTTATGAATTTTAAATCACTTTTCCACGGTATATAATAAAACTGGGAAATGAAACACAACTGGTTTGAGTAAAATGTTTGTTTTTTTCCTATTCTTTAACATAGTACTTAATTTATGGGGTATTTTGTAAATGTATGAAACATGTTCTTCAAAATGCAAAATTATTAGAGTACCTATTTCTCTTCCTATAATTTGTGATTCATCTATATTAACTTTATTCAAACAGAGCATTCCCAATTGCCTACTCCTCACCAGCACTATAGCCAATAGCAATTTCATACCCATTGATTTTTTTGACAGTTTTCATGTAAATTTTGTAAAAGTCAAATTGGCTAGGCCATGAGTTATTTCCGATTCCAAAAAATAGTGTCCAAAAAAATAGTGTATTCCTTATTCCTTTTTTTAGATTGGAGTCTCACTCTGTCACCCAGGCTGGAGGGCAGTGGCATGCTCACGGCCACCGCAGCCTCGACCTGCTGGGTTCCAGCGATCTTTCTGCCTCAGTCATCCAAGTGGCCGGAACTACAGGCATGCGCTACCATGCCCGGCTAATTTTTTTGATTTATTGTAGAGATGGGTGTCTCGCCTAGTTGCCCGAGCTGATCTCGAACCCTCAGGCTCAGGCATTCCACTCTCCTCTGCCTCCCAAAGTGCTGGGATTACAGGCTGAGCCACGGAGCACGGTCTCCCTGTTCCTTTTATGCTTACTTATAACCATTCGCCAACTTTCCATATGGATGGGACGTCTACACTGTCATGCTGCCCCAGCTGTAAAGAAATCACCAGAAATACTAAGTGGGACATCCTCTGTGGCAGCCTTTCCCAGATATCTGTCTCTGACCTTATGCAATCTGCAGGTGGAATTACTCTGGGAATGGATAAAGGTAGCAGGTGTGCGCCTATTCACTTAAAGATGAATTGCTGAAGGAAACTTTGCTTCTAGTTATCTTTGAGAAGATGTGTGCTTGATTTCTCAATTCTCACAAGAGGGAAGGGAGAACTTCATTTTGTTTTATACTCATTTGTGATTTTGAGTCATATATTTAAACAGGTTGACTTGATTTCCTGTAAAATGTTTAAATAATAGATTTTAATTGATAATCTCAGATTCAACTAAGTTTAAACTATTAATGCTTGAATATGAAAAATGAAGGCATCTACATTTTCAGTGTGTAAAAACAGAGGAACTTAGTCAATGGAAGCGAAAGAAATATGAAAATTTACACTAGATAATTACACATCTCCTGTCTGGAGACACAGGGATATTTTTGAGCATCTTTTAAAACGGTATTTTTAATTTTTTATTTTATTTTAGGGTTTGGGGATGCATGTGGGGATTTAGTAAATCACGTGCAGGTGAGGTATGAGCTTCTAGAGAGCCCTCTATCTTCATAATAGAGGATCTGGTACCCAGTATGTGAGTGTGTGTCCATATCCCTCCTTCTTCCCTTCCTCCTTTAGCCGTGTCTGGCATCTGCTGTTTCCAGCTTTGGGCTCATGTATCCAGTGATCAGGTCTTATGAGTGAGAACATCTAGTATTCAGGTTTTTTATTTTTTCTGTGATAGTTCACTTTATTTCCTAGTCTTCCCATTAAGACATAACCCTTTATGCTCTTTATCGAATTGATTTTCCCAGCAATAGAAAACTTGGAGAAATTAATTTTAGCAACAAACACATAACACATTTATTTAGCAACAAATAAATCAAACAACAAATAAAAATGGGTAAGTAGTAGACTGGACTTTAAAATTAGTAACATAGTGCTTGAAGGTAATACCGAAAGCAAAGAGATTCACGACAGGCTTTAGATTTGAAGACATACCAAAAGGCCTTTTAATTTTTGCACTAACTGTATGTTTTTGTTTTGCTATCGTGGTGTAAGGGAATTGTCAAAGAAGCAAAATAAAAGTTGTCAATATTGAAAGAAAAATAATGCAGTCCTCTGAGTTTTAACTATGTACTTCATTAAATTGACATTTGTATGTTTTATGTTTGAAAGGAAACAAGAAAGGACTTTGAAATTGCCTAAGATTTTAGGGGAAAACTAGCAGAGATGAACATAACTAAGGAAGAACAATCAGGATAATTAAAAACTAGAAATAAGATAATAAGAAATATCTCAAGATAATGTACTTTTTTTTTTTTTAATTTTAGGGGGCTGAGGCAGGATTTCTGCCGGGAAATGATACAGAGGTGACTTTTGACTCAATTTGAGTGTTTTAGAAATTCAATGGGATGAGATGTCTCGTTAAGTAAAGAGCTTCCCACCCCAGGTATTTTTTAGTTGAATCATTTTTAGAAAAATAAATATTTTATAGGTGTTAGATATATTAGGTAAACACTTGATTAGATCATATCTCAGTTCCTCTCCAAATGTAAGGTCAGGTATTTTTCTTTTCTCTCTCTTTTTTAAAAAGCAAGATTGAGAGGACAGAAAAGCTCCCACAGTGGGAGGGGACCAGAGGGATTTGCTCCAGCATCATATTTTTTTCTAAATAATTTCTCTTTGAGGAGGTACTTTCTAAAACTACGATTTTGATAGTGTTATTTGTTCTTTACAGGAAGCATAACATGGTTATTATAAGCTAAGGAATCTGTGTTTTTATTTTTTGTTTTTGTTTATACTTCAGGCTATGTAATATTACATGAGAAATGAATTGAAATGAGAAGAAATTTCAGATCCATCCATCCACATAGGATTTTATTATAGAGGAAGAAACAACACATTTCAACATTTTATTCTTCCTAGAAATAATTGTAAATAGTAATTCAAAGTTAAAAAATTCATATACTAATAATAATTTCAGAAAAAAATCTAGTAATACTATTTTTATTTTAAAATGATATCACATCATAAAATATGTATATAGTTAATAAAAATTTAAAGAGTACTTATTTCATACTATCTAAGAGATTGTCTTATGACAATATGTAACTCAAGATATAAGGCATCCCGAGTAGTTTTCATTTTACCTATTTAAAGAACAGCTTAGCTTCAGTTTGAAAGACATAGTTAAACAAAGAAATTCATCTTTTTAGTATAGTGAAAAGTCTAGGATAGTAACTGGCTAGTCTTCCCCTAAAAGCAATCTAAAAAAAGGTTATGATATTTGCGAAATTATTCAGTGAACTTTTAAATTCACTGTAAATGAAAGATTAACATCCAGCTTTCTCTTACCATTACTCTCACCATAACTCTCACCATTGCTATCAATAATATTGATAGCTAACACTTGATATGGTGCTTGTGTGGCAGGCATTTTTCTAAGCACTTTACATCGTTAGCACATTTATTATTTCTAGCAAACTCAAGACAAATGTCATCCCATTTTACAGATGAGAAAACTGGGGCCCAGGGGGTCATTTGGGTAAGAAAACAGCAGCCCTAAGATTAGAATCTTGGTAGTCTTGTTACAGAGTTGGAGTTTTGTACTACTGCAAAATACTTCCTCTCCAAATTTAGGTGTTTTAGGGTCATTCTTTTAAAACTGTTAGTCATAAAATGTTTTGGGACAGCTGCAAGTAAATGGGATTTAGCTAAGGAATTTATTGTGAGGCTCAAATGTCCTGGATGAGAATTAAAAGACATTTCAGGGCCTTTTTCAGACAGTAGCTTGTGCAGATGCCTTTACTGAAAGCAAGGAGTTTGGAGACTATGTTGCAGAGACAATAGAGTAGACCTCTGAGGCTTGGCAGAGGAGCAGAAAATCCAGGAAAGTTTTGGAAATGGAAACACTGAGTTGACTATTCTGAGAACGCTTAGGGAAGTCAAGTGGAAGAACCGGAAGACCAAGAAAGCAAGCTTGGAGCAATTAACATGTGTTAGTGTCCTTGCAATGGACACAGGTCATGGTTAGTGTTACCAAGAGAAAAAAAAAATGCTCAGTGATCCCACTGAGTGTAGGGCTTTTAATATACAGTCTGATGTCTCCTTCTTCAGGTTTGGGAGTCCTGCGGCAAAGCAGAATAGGGAAAAAGAAGCACATAGAAAGAAGCAGAGAGTGATATAATAGAAGGTTATATAGAGGGCAAAGAAGGCTTCGCAAAGTCAGCAAGAGTAGGAACTGTCGCTTTTAGCCAACTTTGCAATTCCTCTTCACAACAGATAAAATTATATACACAGAAGGAGAAAAGGCCTCTTTGGTTAGTTCTTCTGAACAAACAGAGAACCCAAGAAGCAGGCACGTGCCCAGAATAGAAAAAGAGAGCAAAAATATAAGTAAGACATAGAAATTACAGTGTGGGACATGGCTCCTGGGAAATCAGGGCTTGGTGGGGAAAACTAGAAAAAACACTTGTGCTTTTGTTAATGTTTTTGTTTTACTTGTTCATTTTTTCGTTTTTGTTTTTAGTTATTTGGATTTTGTTGTATATTCATGTCTACACAATTTTTAGTTCATTTGCATGCTACTTACCAACAGACATATTCTTGATCACCTCAACAAAGCTTACTGAACCTAGAATAGCCACTGGGGACTGTAAGTTAGAATTTGTTCCATCAGCTCACAGTTGGGCAGGGACTTACATAAAATGAGAAACAGGTACATAGATCCAAATTGTACTTTGGTAAAGATTTGTACTGTTCTCAGAAGGATTAATTCTATGACGATTGAAATATTCTAAGATATTTCCAATCTATCCCTTTTTCTCTTCTGTTCTATTATATTTTCAGAAACTTGCCTCTTTGTAGAGATGGCAGATTTTGTGTTTGTTTTGATTTGTTTATTTTTCTGTTTAACTGAAGACCTATATTTATAGTATTTGCTCAGAGGGCATTCACTTGAATTATCACTGAAAAGGTTGCCATCAGAGGGAAGGGAAACATTAGAGAATGATTCAGTACAACATGCCCTTTTGTCTAACAAGAAATTGCTTCTACATGACTCTTAAGTTTGTTGCTCAGAGAGATCAGCAGTACGTTCAATTATTCATGTTTTCTAATTAAGCCCTGCTGATTGTGCTTACATGGAAACTTTATTTGGGAGAGAATGTGTTCTTAATGTTTTTCACTACAATAATTTGTCAGACAGCAACATAAGTCTCTTTAGGATGCTTGGTAGCCTACTCGTTTGGTTTAGCAGCTGTTATCTATCATGTTGAAAGCTCTTAACTTGTTTATTTCATGTCTTGTTTAGAGATGACAACAACATCTGATTTTTTTTTTTTTTTGCTAATGACCTTTTAGTTACTGTCTGTATCGGAAATATTGGAAAATTACAAAGATGATTCTGTTGCTATGTAGTTATTTAGCAATTGTTGTACAGTACCCTAAACTTACATTTGTTTTAAATCTATATGAAGAGATCCAAATATTGTATTTATATACTTGTCTCCCTCTCTCTCTCTCTCTTTTGTTTCTGTGTGAATGAAAAGCACCTCATACATAAAAATTGACCAACTCTCATTACTTTTGGCAATAGTCATCCTCTAATCAAAGGAATTGTTGATTTATAAACATGAATATTTCTCCACTGTCTCTCCCACTAAACTCCCCTAAGGTAAATCTTCCAAAAGCTAAATCAATGTATGATTCCTCAAAACACTGAAATTTAGATTATTTTAGCCACATAACCTCAAATCAAAATAACTGTATATATATATATTAATAACTCCATTCTTGCCTCTCTTAACTTTCATGATCCTAGCAAATTTCCTTTTTCACATATTTTATTTGATGAGTAAAAATATAAAATGAATAAATTCGACCATACCAACCTATTAAAGTACTTTCATATTTTTGTGTAAACGATCCATTAATAAGACAGAAATGGCTAGGCTCGGTGACTAAGCCTGTTATCCTAGCACTTTGGGAGGCTGAGGTAAGTGGATTGCCAGAGCCCACATGTTCGAGACCAGTCTGGGCAACTTGATGAGACCTCATCTCTACAATAAATCAAAAAAATTAGCTGGGAATGGTAGTGTGTGCCTGTAGTACCAACAACTTGGAAGGCTGAGATGGAAGGATCGCTGGAGCCCAGCGGGTCGTCACTGGGAGTGGCCATGAGTGTGTCACTGCAATCCAGTCCCAGTGACAGAGTGAGACTCCATCTAAAAAAAAAGCCAGAAATGAGTATTCTAGTAAGTCTGAACAATATGACAGAGATAATAGGATAAAGTTCTGAATCACCTATTTTGGCTAACAATATTAATCATATTATGTAGAGAAATTGTTACTGCTATTTCATGAGAAAACATCCCAGATTTAGTGTTTTCAAAAAGTAGATTCTTTTTTATAGACTGTGTTTTGGATATTATAAAGAACATTTTTTTCTTATTTTCTCCTAAAAAATCTGCACAGATTAAGGATGCATCATTAATTAAATGATAACTCTTTATTAAAAATAAAACTGGCGGTTTTATCTGATGTGCAAATACCTGTTACAATCACTCCAAACTCTCAAATTTGTATTTTTATTAACATGGGGCCCTGAATTAGAATAGAAAAATATATTTAGAAATTACCAAAAATTATGGACTTCGCAGCAACTTGGATGGATTTAAAGTCTATCATACTCAGTCATCTAAAACAGAAATAAAGAACTGAGTACCACATGTTCTCACTCATAAGTGGACCCTGAACCTTTATCATTATGCTACAAGAAAGGGATTGGCAGTAGTGGGACACTACCAGGGGGAGGAGCACATAGTATCAATAAGGGTACCTGATCCTCAACCAGGTGAAGTGAGGACCAATGGTAAACCCAAACTTCATCTGTATGTCGATTGCTTATATGTTAATACCGATCCTGAATTGTAACCTACATCTTTAAAATAAAATACTAAAAAAAAAAGAAATTACTTGAATTTTATTTAAACTTGGAACTGAAATTTAAGGCATTTTAAATATTATTTACATATATTTTTCTGGATAATTTAATGTTTAATTTTCAAAAAAATTACCTACCATTTCACTTATAAAAACACGGAGCACTAAACAGTTTCAAATTTTGGACAGATCCTGATGCATACTTTCATTCGTTTAACATGTTTATAAATGTTTATTGTATTGTATACCACATATAAAGAAGGGGTTTCAAATAATGTAATGTTTGCAATCAAATAACAACCACATTCCAGAACACAATCAAATATGGGAACATATAGTATTCAGCTAGTATCTCATACTCCATATGAATGAAACATTTGATTAATTCCTTCACATTAGTCCTTGGATAGCACATAATGCTAATTAAGAAAGACTTCACTCCCTAAATGCTGTGTTGACAATTTATTTGGAGTTGAACCATTTTTTCAAGTTTTCTAGAAATTATTTATTCATTAAGGACAGATTGCATTTTAAATGTTTCTGATGTAGATGAAGCACTTTACCGCAGAAATACTGTAATGTTAAATAGAATTATCAGCCATCCTTGAGTCTGACTTTTATTTTTTTGGATATTACCAATCTGTTAAAAACAATATTAAGAGTGATTTACATAGGGCTATGATGACAATTGTCTGCCCCATTTTTGGTGTCTATATCTTGAATTTAATTTGAACTTGGATTTTATTTATAATTTTTTTTATAGTCTTGCAGTTGGAGTTTAATAAATTCTGAATTTTCTTGACCTTGTTACATAGATTTTGTCAAGGTTTGGAATTTTGGGGGAATATACTACAATTACATTTCTGTTAAAAAGTATATTGAGGCTGGGCATGGTGGCTCACATATGTAATTTCAGTATTTTGAGAGGTTGGAATGGGAGGAGAGCTTGAGGCCAGAAGTTCAAGAGCAGCCTGGGCAACACAATGAGTTCCCATCCCTACAAAAAAAGTTTTTGAAAAAGTATCCAGCATGGTGGTGTGTGCCTGTTGTCCCAGCTACTCAGGAGACTGAAGCAGGAGGATTGCTTGAGTCCAAGCTATAGTAACTTATGATCACGACACTTCACTCCAGTCTGAGTGACACATTTTGTTGTCTCCACAACAACAACAAGTACATCAAATAGTTTTGAAACTCTTACTGTCAGAAAAAGGTCAGCGTTTTTACTTTTCTTAATCATCAAAGTATTAAAATAGACTCAATTTTCATAAAAATGTAATATAGACCAAACAATAAAATGAATATTTGCATTTATATTTTATTTAAACCAGATAACTCTGGAAAATAGGTATTATTACCTCCCATGAATAAATGAGGAACCCAAAGAACAATAAATAGTCTGAATCACACAGGTAGAATATACAAAGCTTGGATCTTTCTAGTGCAAGTTCATGATATTCTAGCCAACTCCCAAGTCTATATGATTCCCCCCAATCCCCATACCTAAAGAATCCCAGTGACTAGTAGGAACTTTCCTCTTCCTCAGCGGGAAAGTTCTAGAATCTTTTAAAGGCATCTAAGCAATATGTACTATCCATGAAAGCAACTTAGTTCATCCCCATCTATATGTTCTTTTAAATATGCAACTAAGCAGTGAGATTTGGAGCACTCCAGTGCCCACTGGTAAAATTTCTTTCTTTTCAAAGCTTATTTTCCTACTAGTTTCTAAATGCTCTTTCTTGATTTTCTTTCCACCACTCTGTTTGTGCCATCATATCTCTTTCTTTCTTATCTTTCTTGTTTTTTTTTTTTTTTAGAAAGGAGAATTTATTGAGAGGACAGAAAAGCTCCTACAATGGGAAGGGAACTGAAGGGGTTGCCTCAAATCTCTTTCATAAACCTCTCTTACACAGTCTTTCCATTACACAGTTATTTCTCGGGGTACCATTCTTAAAATTCCCATTTCGTTAGATATATCCTCCTTAGGTTATCTCATTAACTACAACCAGGAATTCAAAATGTCTATTACTGGCTCATACTGTTTCTCTGGATGTCCTGATTAACATTCTAATTCCTTTGGCACATCAAAAATACTATGTCAAAACCCAAAAGTAATCACTTCGTGTTTCCTTATGCTTCTCTGTGTCCTTCTCAAAAAACATACAACCGTGTGCTCAGTGGAAACCATAAATCTCACAGATATCTTTTTCTTCCTCTTCCACTTGTTAACTAATTACATGTATGTAATTCATTGTTCTTTTAATTAAATAAATATCATAGAGCTTTTTATGCACCACCAACTGTTCTCTGCATTGAGGATATAGTGATAACACTATGACTTCCCAGAGATTTTGTGTTAGGTGTCGAGACAGATATTAAACAAATTTGAAACAACAATAACAACATGAAAACCGAGCTATGTTAAGAGACTTGGTTCCAGGACAGTATTTAATGGAACATTTCACTTAATCTGGGAAATAAGGGAGGGCTTTTCAGAGGAAGGGAAGCTTGAGCCAAGATCTGAATTATGAGTAGTGAGTTAACTGGTTTATAAGATGGAAAAGACAAAGTTCCAGATGGAAAATTGCAGGCTGTCAGGCCAGAGGACGCACAGCTAGGAAGAGTAACTCAAAGAAGGACAGAGTTGCTGGAAGAAAAACAGTCTGGGGAGGTGTGATGACAGATTAGACAGACGAGAATGCAGAAGCAGAACACATATGTTCTTATGGAACTTTTCATGGCTCTCTGAGACATGGTGAACTATTTGGAGTTTTTTCTAATCAATATTTCCCATAAATGTTCATATATAGTTAAAAAATCCTATCTCTATTAGCTCTTAAATAACCCTTGAATTTGTCTCCTGCTTTCTTTGTCACTGTCCTCATTCTTTCTGAATGACTACAATACCCTAACACATTTTCCTGCCTCTTTTCTGTCTCTGCAAATATATCTTCTCCTATTGCCTGAAGGAAAATGACTAAATGTGGTTCTGTAACCCAGAGTAGTGTTTCCTAAAGTGTATTAATCCCTGAAAATGTTCTGAGAAGAAAGGATTTCACGATCACTTCATACATTGAGTACTCCACAATCTATCCCCTACTTGGTGGTGAGCAGTGCAAATCCTGCAGAAGAGACAATTATTTTTATTTCACCAGGCATTTCTTGAAGTTAATGAACCCTAAGATACTCTTTTCTCCTCTTGAGAATTACTAGTATCTTTCAAAACCAATGCTCTTTTGAAAGTGCTTAGGGATTGTTGCTTATAGCATGAAGTCTAAATTCCTCAATATGGCATTTGAGGCTCTACTTTCGGGATGTTTTCTTCTTCCCTTTATGGCTTCAGTCCTTATAAACCTCACCCCCAACACACACTCAACTACGGATTTGTAGAACTGCTCACACTGTCCTGAATTGCCACCATGTTAGTTTATAATATGTCTCTTTTTGGTCAAAATGTTCCTCCATTGCTTTGCGCTGGGTTAGCTCCTATTCGAGACCTCTGAGTTGCTAATTTCACTGAGACTCCTTTTATCTTTTAGTCTGACTGAACTGGAAGACTTATTTTCCTTTTAGGCACACCTTTACACTTTATAGTTTTCCTTTTAAAATTTGATACTAAAAAGCAAACTCCTTGAAGACAGCACTACATTTTTTTCTTTGCATCCCACTTCACTCCCATAGTACTTGGAATATATGTTGCAAAATAAATGCCTGTTAAATAAATACACAAATGCAAGGAACCAAACTGGGACCAACAGCTGATAAAGGAGAAGAGGGGACACGGTTTCCTTCATCAGTAAACTTGCAATTTAGGGAGAGTAGAAGACAAATGGCTACAGCAAAAGGAAAACTAAGGAAAACCCTTTGAGGAAAGTTTGCAAGTTTACATATGGCCGGATGATTGGGGCAAAATTTCAAGAGTAGGTATTATTTTAGGTGGGCTTGTAATTACCATCAAACAGTATTTCCTTAGGAAAGAGAGAGATAGTCCAGGTGGAACTGAGAAGTTCAAAGTCATATATACCAGGAGACAAAGTCTATATGCAATATATGTGGGACACAGGGTTTTTAATAGCAGGCTCAGAATTATGTGTTTTGATGTATAAGTAAGTATGAGGTTTTGAGGAATCTGAGCATGAGACTTGCATGAATGTCGATGTCATAAAAAGATCCAACAGTAAGTATGATGCGAGGATAAACTTTAGAAGAGTCTGGGTATGACGAGACCAGTTAGAATGATTATAACAATATTCTAAGCTGGAGGACGACAAATGCTTTCTGTAAGAGACCAGATGATAAATATTTTGGACTTCGTGGGCCATATGGTCTTTGTCACAACTACTCAACTATATTGTTGAAGATAAAAGTAGCCACAGACGATATGCAAATGGTAAGCACAGCTGTGTTCCAATAAAAGTTTATTTAAAAATAGGTAGCAGACCTGATTTTACTTGACCATCAGTTGCTAGGTGAAAGTTAATAAAAATCTAAACTGGTTCAATGACAGTGAAAATGGAAAAGAAGGATATCTGTAGGAAAATCATGGAAGTGCAGTATATATGCTGATTTCTTACTGCATGGGAGTGGTAAAAAATAAAAAGGAGTTTAAAATGACACTAAGATTTTGGAGGCTGACAGTGCCATCACGAGAAGCCAATTGACAGAAGAAAGCTGTGTAGTGCAATCCATTAAGCTATGACATATATGAGAACTCCACAACCCTGTACCACTTGGCAATGAGTTTTGTTAAATTTGTTCCAACTTTCTAATATTTACACTGTTAATAATGAAGAGGTATATGAGTTTATCTTAATACTGTAGAATACCTAATATGGTGTTACTGACATTCTGTACAGAATGTATTGCTTCTTCACCCATTCATTTGAGATATAAAACAAATTGTGCTATTATAAAAATTATTTATTTTAGAAAATAGTAATCTATTTCTTGCTATAAATAAGTTTACAATATATGTTGACTGACAAACGTGACTTTATTTTTTACTTTATTCAGATGTCAAGTGGATTTAATTTTGATTTTAAGCAGTCAAGCTGAAATAACATTAACTATAAACTATTTTTGTCCATTTCTTTTCCTAGACAGGCAAACTTTACTATGCATTTCAATTAAAAACACACTTGTCAGGTGGAAAGGAAAAAGGAATAAGGTGAGTCAGCAATGGAACAGGACAGGCTTCTTTACCAAGTCTGCTTCCTGTAGAAAACAACGATCTGGACATGAATTATTCAAAGCCACACTGAAACTAGTCAGCAACATTGAAATAGTGTTCAATACACCTGAAGTCTGTTGGGGGGAATTATTTTTGCTGCTGTTTCTTGAATGCCTATAAAATTTCCTTGTTAAAACAAGATATAGAAGGAATTTCTTTAAAATTCCACTTCATTATAAGGCGCCTGTAAACATTGCTATTATTATTCTCTACTGCATGAAAAGTTTTACATAGTTAAAACTGTGCTTCTAGCTATAACAAGAAATACCTAGGACTCAGCTGCTTATGGTTTTTTATAAGTTTTCTATCTCTCATTTTCTGGATTACTATACAATCTTATTATTAGTAACCATTCCTGAAGATTTATCTGGACTTCAGAAACAATACACAAGTCCTATTCCAAGTAGATCATTAATCTGGAATGTTTTCTTTCAATTATGAGTCAAGCTGAATGAGTTCTTCAGAAAGACCTGTTATATTGTAAACACTCTAATAAAAATGTTTTCTCTTTGGAAGTTTTAAAGAAAAATTATGAAATAGTCATTTGCTGTGCATTTGAAAATATGCTGGGCATATGTAGTGATATTCTAAATACTTTAAAATTATACCTTCCTCTTTGCTTTATTACAAATTATAATCACAATTTCTTATCCAATTTGATTTATTGTAATTATTTATCAAATTTCATTTATCAAATTTGGAGTGATAGTAGGTCATACCTTGTTCTCTTAATCTACAAACATAATTGAGGCTGGGCTCAGTGGCTCAGCCTGTAATCCCAGCCCTTTGGGAGGCTGAGGCGAGTGGATTGCCTGAGCCCGCAGGTTCAAGACCAGCCCGGGCAACTTGGCGAGACCTCGTCTCTACCCATTTTAATAAAAAATTAGCTGAATGTGGTAGCGCACCCCTGTAATTCTTCCTGCTTGGAAGGCTGAGGCGGAAGGATAGCCTGAGTCCAGCAGGTTGATGCTGGGGTGGCCATGAGTGTGCCACTGTACTCCAGCCTTGGAGAGAGAGTGAGACTTCAACTCAGAAAAAACAAAAAACAAAACATAACTGATATGTTAACTGCACAAGGAAGTACTCAAAATTGAAAAAGAATGAAAATTAATGCCTGTGTGTTTTGGGGAAGAGGGAGCTCATATAAATACCTGTAAGCGTCTTCCATGTTGTACTAAATTTTAGTGATATTTTAGGGGGAATGTAATTGGAAATATGGTTAGTCAACTTTAAACTTTAAGTGAAAAATAATACCTGATGATAGGGATAGGGTGTGGGGTTCAAGATTTTTCTCCAAACAATTAGATTAATTATACAGACCACTCAAAAGAGTTTTAAGTATAAACAAATCCCACAAAGTCTCTTTATAGCAATGATCATCAAACTGAGGTACGAGAACCCTAGAGAGGTCAAGAAGACTTCTCAAATGATAAATGGGCACAGATATTTTTAAGAATATCAGTTTCTAGGTTTTCAACCTCCATCTGTGTCCTTTCCTATGGGTGACACCATCATGTAGTATCTCTTTTCTTACTTCCCTTTCATAATCGCCTTCTTCCCAATTTGCAAAATAAAAACAAACTTCATCTGAATTCTGAATTTTTGCAGTAGTGACTTTCCTATGATGACCTTGACTTGTCCATCACTGAATTCCTGTCAAATAATTCATTGTCCCTGAGGAACAAAGCAAAAGAGCTTTATGCTATTAATCATCAAACTCTCAGCAATAGCCTACGCCTTATCTATCCATGTATGTGTATATGTCTATCATTTATCTAGCTATCATCTAATTATCTGTATATCTTAGCATGAAATTCCAGAATTGAAATTTTCTCGTGATCTCATTGCCACATTTATTTGAATTGGAAAATAAAGTCTGGCTTTTTCTGATGGGAAGTATGCAATTACTGTTTTGTTTGACAGCAGCTCTAGCTTTGGGAAGAGGTTATATGTCAGACATCTTTCCTGTAACTGAATGATCCAAAATATCAGCCCCAAGGCTACACCACACATGATACTATGGAAGTATATATCAAAAAAATGAAATTAATGATATTTTAATTTTCTCAAACCCTTTTGAATTCACCTGAATAAAAATGGTGCTTCTAAGTGAAGGTGAAACCAGCATGAATAACAATTACTTGCTAAGTCTGCTGGATTGATCCCTTTATCATTATACAATAGCTACTTCGTTTCCACTATTGTTAATTTAAAGCCTGCTTTATGTGATATGAAAATGGTTACTACTGCTTATTTTTGGTTTCCATTTGCATGGAGTATCTCTCCCCTTTCCTTGTTTCTATAGGTTGTTTTTTTTTTTTTTTTAGGGTGCCGAGACCAGTGAACACCAGCTTCCTAGGTACCAAACAATTATGCTTCTAAAATCTCTTGATGTCGATTCCACACCAAGAGCAATTGAATTGCCCTATGTGTGCCACTCACAATAGAAGCCTTTTTTTCTATAGGGGTTTTTGTGTTAAGTGGGTCTTTTGAGGACAGAAGATATTTGGATTGCAATTTTTTTTTTTTTATCCATTCTGCCAATCTGTGTTATTTAAGTGGGACATTCACATTTGAGGTTAATAATGATATGTAATGTACTACTCCATGGTTTCCAGGGTTTTCTATGGGTGTCTCTCGAACTTTTGTTTCATGTTTAGAACTCCTTGAGTATTTCTTGTAGTGCTGGTGTAGTGGCGACAAATTCCATCAGTGTTTGCTTGTTTGAGACAGTCTTCATTTCTCCTTCATTTATCATACTTAATTTTATGGGATACAAAATCATTGGCTGGCTGTTATTCTGTTTAAGGAGATTGAAGATAGAGTCCCAATCCCTTCTGGTTTGTAGGGTTTCTGATGAGAAGTCTGCTGTTAGTCTAATCGGCTTCCCTTTGTAAGTTATTTGATGTTTTCATCTCACTGCTCTTAGAATTCTTTCTTTCACATGAATTTTGCAAATCTGATGACTTATGCCCTGATGATGACCTTTTTGCAACAAATCTTTCATGGTTCCTTGGGCTTCTCCTCTCTGGATGTTTAAATCTCTGGCAAGGCCAGGGAAGTTTTCCTTGATTTCTTCAAATAGATTTTTCAAACTTGCTGCTTTCTGTTATTCCTTAGGAACACCTATGATTCTTAGGTTTATCATTTTATGTATCCCACATTTCTAGGAGGCTTTGTTCCAACCTCTTGATCCTTTTTTTCTTTATTGTTGTCTGATTGGGGTAATTCGAAAGACTTACCTTCAAGTTTTCGAGATCCTTTATTCAACTTGTTCTAGTCTACTGTTAAAACTTTCCACTGCATTTTGTACTTCTCTAAAATAAGTCTTTCATTTCTAGAAGTTCAGATTTTTCTTTTCTTCTTGTGTGTATCTATCTCTTTGGAGAATTTTTTCATTTGTGTACTGAATTTTTTTCCTTAATGGTGGTTTTCAACTTTATCCTGGATCTCATTAAGCAAGTTTATAGTCAACCTTTTGAATATATCTCTGAAATTTCCAAGATTTCATTTTGGTTAGGTTCTATTGCTGAGATGTTCATGTATCTTTTGGAGGTATCGTAGAACTCATTTTGTTTTGTCTTGTTTTTCATACTGTCAGAATTATTTTCCTGGTTCCTCTCATTTAGGTAGACTATTTCTTCTTATTTGAAGCTGACAGGGTCTGACATAGACATTATAGGGATTCCCTTGGTTGTAGTCTTGGTGTGGTGAGTGTCTCAATTGCCCCTTTGTGGTGTACAGGGTGCTTATACAGGCCCAAGGTGTCCTGAGTGGCTGGGCGGCTTGGCTAGTGATGTTAGCTGGCATCTGGAATCAGACTTTCCCAAAATTTGACATATAATCTCAGATGTAATGGGCTGTGCCTGTTGACTTCCTGCCAGTAGCTTGCAGGAGATGGACAGTTGTGTTGGTGGATGTGGGTTTTCTGCTTGCCCCACGGGAAGTATCTAGCCCACCTAGCAGGGCTGTGGAAACTACACACATTCTCTGTTTTGAGCCTTTGAATGGTTTGTTGGGAGAGGGATGTGGGGAGTGGGTAGTGCTCAAGCTCCTGACGTATGCACTGTTGGTTGCCTCAGTGGGGATTGGGAAGGAGTCCCCAGTCACTGGGGTAGCACTGCCTCTTTTGCAGAGGCTGCTTGGAAGAGTTTACCTGGAGAGTGAATGTTACTAGGGCAATGAGTGCCATCCAGATCATCTGCCTTAGCCTCAGGCAGTCTGCTTTCAGAATGTAAATGTGTGGTTGGCCCAGGTGTTTTCGCAGAAGCCCACCCCAGCCAAGAACTGTCTACCCCCATGGAATCTGACCTTGGAGTAAGTGAAAGCAGCAGATCTTCCCATTCACTCCCAGGCCAGCTAAAAAGCACCACACAGCAAGAATTCAGTTCCCTGGGAATGGCTGCTGGAACAATTCAGGCCTTTTTTCTTGCACCATACCATGTGGGTTTCAGCAGGGCACAGCTGTGAATAAGGCAGTTTCTCATGAAGGACTGGAATCCCATGAGGTTTAAAAGAACTTCAAAGGCCATGACAGGTGCACTGAACTCAGAAATTTCCCTCACTCATCTCCCTGCTATGTCTATGTCTAGAGGCTGTTAGTGGTTTGTGTGGTGATTCAAGCGAGCCTGGCTGGTTCCAATTCAGGCTGATTGATTTTTCTTTTTTGCTATCTGTGAATCTTACCTCTTCTCCAGTGATTCATGGAGGGTATGTTGCTGGCCTTCTTCCTCTGTGAGTGCTGTAGAACTCTCTATATTTTGGCTTACTCCAAGAGAGAAACACACTCTAGCTGCTTCCTATTGGCCATTTTATAAAAATTGTGAATATTAACATTCACATATAGCGACTGGGTTTTGTTAGTCAACAATAAAGGGAAAATATTTTAGAAGCAATGTTACTTTTTTCATGCAGCATTGGTCTTAAGTATGCTGCTGGAGTATTTTTTTTAAGTCTGTGATGTGTATCTAGTCTGGAGATAAGAGATGAGCTTATGGTATATTTGGGGTGAAACTTAAAAGTCTCATCTTTGAATGATAAAGTAAGAATGGCACTGGAAAATCCTAGAGGCAGGAATTGAACACTGGTAGGTACAACAAGGATTCTAGGATGATGGTCAGAAATATGTTCAAGTGCCAGATAATAAAAAAAGTGTTAAATGCAGAGAATATATAACTAGTACTGAGGTGAATTATAAGGGAAAAGTCTACAGGACAGAGGGCTAATTTTAATACGAAGTCCTAAATGAGAACTTGATGAAGAAATGAAATTCAGAGCTGGAGACAAATGACACAAAGAGGAAAAACATAAAATAAAACAAAAACTACCCTCCAAAAGAAAACACAAAATTAAAAGTAGTATCAATGTTTGAGAGAATTGAAGATATGAACACAAATTGAATATGAATATAAATATGAATACAAAGAGACCCAAGTAAAATTCCAACGAAGAGATAGAATTTTAGGTCTCTTGGTAGCCATGTAGTAGCTAAGGAAAAATATATCTGTATGTTTGTTTCATAGAGCTTTGATATCTTGGAAGAACAACAACTTTCTGTTTCTTAATGATTTGATGTGTGACTTCAGATAGTATGAGACTATCAATTGCTTAAGTGCTCAATTATGCCAGCTTTGTTAGGTGTGATTCTTTTAGTTCTAAAGACCAAATACAGATATTAAAATAAAATCATAAAAAGTAAGCAGATTCAAGATAACAATTCTCAATCATTTCTAAACATTATATGCATCGTGTTTTGTTATTTGCTTGTTAATGAGGTCTTCTATTATTCATTAGCACAGATCTAAGTTTCCATGCTGATAATTATTTTAATATAGATTAGTTGTATTGCTAGTAAGAAGTATATTTTAAATTTAAATTTTTATGGTGAGAGAAAATAGAAATGCTGAATACAAACTGAATATAACTATGGAAAAATAAGAATGAGGTAAAAATACCAAAACAGATATTTGTAATTCATGTAATTAAAAATGAAGCAGTCATATGAGCAGGATATTCTTTTAAAGAATTGTTCCACATTCATTTTTGCTGTATGAGGAAGAAATCTGAAGATTATGTTTTCATGAGAGTAATGTTTCAGTTCACTTGAAAGTACTTTTATTTTATAATGGAGAAGCCAGATTGTTATAAGGGTAAAAAGGAGACTAGCACATTCATTCAAAGAGATGATACATTTCCAGCCACAATTGTTCACTGATACTTTACTGTTTTGTTGAGGTATTTGTCTCCTTTTCCATCCCTATTCCTGTTCTGAGAATGCCATTTCATTCCTTAGTAAGAGCACTGCAATATGCTTAAATTTAAAACCCAAATGGCTTTTATTGTTTGTCTGTCAAAAGCAAACGTGTTTTCCTGAGTTATCTAGCTATTTGTTTTGCTTTAGCTTTTCTGGATTGTATCAAACTTTGAATGAATACAAATCAATGCTTTTACTATAAGATTAAAAAAAAAATCCATCTCAAAATGTGTCTCAAAATGTCTGAAGTTTCAACGAAGAGTCGTAAAATGAAAAAAAAAGCAAAACTCTGCCTGCCAGACAGTTTCACATTTGGGAGCTGGGCTTTGCTTCACATATCCTGGCATGCAGAATAAAGTTTCCACATTCTCAGAAACCTGATGGTAATTCCACATTGCTCTTTCCCTCTGGGAGTTCACAGCATTTGTATCAGATTGCAACCTCTCTTCAAGTTCATGTTCATTTGAAAATCTTTCCCCACCTTGAGCTTTATTTGTATTTTTCATAGCATATTCTTTTTCATGAGCTCAGTAGTTTTCAGGGAAGAGAATGTCTTTTTTATACTATTGCTTTGCTAATTCTAAAAACCTATATTCTAAAATTCTATAAGTAAAGTTGGTGACTGAGGGTGTGTAAAGATGTCTCAAAATGAAAAAAATTTAATGTAGAACATTGGCTCTAAATTAAAAATCTCTCCACCCCACAGCATCATGATCTAATTTTAGTTTTTGGTTCTTCAAATAACGTTTCTCTATGAAAATATATAAGTAAGAGGCAAATGATCCCTGGTAATCTAATTACTTATAGATTAGAAGCTGAATTATTTCTGTTAAATGTGAAGTAGGGGTATTAAAATAAAGATTTTAAAAATGTTATTCAAATTTGGTTTACATGTGTGACAATAAGTGATCTATCTGCCTTTGTAGAAAAACCACTGAACTCCTATAATACAAAATTTTTGATTTCCTATCCATCATAATCACAGTTTGTTGTTAATAGCCAGTAATTAGGTCTAATCAAATTTTATGTCTAGCAACCACAACTAGGTTAAGCACAAATATATTTGCAATACATGTGTTTTGATGATGAAAATGGCGGAAAAGTAACTGAATTAAATGGTGGAAAAGTAACTGAATTAACTTGTTTATATTTTAGAAAATCTAGACACGTTTAGTTAAAAGTGACCAGCTTAATTAGAACATTTTTCAATAAAGTCTATTATCAATTCTAAGATACATTTTCCCATAGAATGAATATATCCTTCTATTTACTTCTAGAACGTGCTATATGTAAAAAAATGTGATTAAAGGAAAATGTGCATTTTTCTGATAGCCTTTAAATATTAAATCAGCTGAACAGTCACTTTCTATTTCTGTGTACTTGTTCTCATTGTCAAAATAGTACCTTATAATTTTAATGAAAAAAATTAGTAGCAAATATATGTTGCAAAGAACTGTGGAAATTGAACAAACACTCTTTTTTTTTTTTCCAAGCTTAACTTTCTATAGTATAGAATTTATAGTACAGTAGACAGCACTGGCTTATTTACGCACTCTTTCATTTGTTTGCTTATGTATTCTTTGTCACTCTACCGCTCTATCAGGAAAGATTGTTGCCAATGTGCATAATAATTTTATAGCCTGTCTTAAAGTATCCAACTCAGTATTTTTTAAAAAAAATTTTATTTATTTTTATTTCAAAGTTGTGAGGTGCAATTCAGGATTAGGTACGTGAGTGATCATCATTGTAGCGGTGATGTTTGAGCTTCCCATGGATTCCTCACTTTGCCTGGTTTGGGATCAGGTGCCCTTATTGATGTCCCACTAATGCCAATCCCTTTCCTGTAGTGTTGTGATAAATGTTTAGGACCCACTTATGAGTGAGAACAGAAAGTATCAAACTCAGTTGGGGTTTTTTTTTTTTTTTGAGTCGAAATCTCACTCTGTTGCCCAGGCTGGAGTGCAGTGGCATGCTCACGGCCACCGCAGCCTCAGCCTGCTGGGCTCAGGTGATCCTTCCACCTCAGTCTTCCAGGTAGCTGGAACTACAGAAGTGCGCTATCATGCCCAGTTTATTTTTTGATCTATTGTAGAGATAAGGTCTCACCAAGTTGCCCAGGTTGGTCTTGAACCCCTGAGCTCAGGCAATTCTCTCACTTCAGCCTCCCGAAGTGCTGGAATTACAGGCTTGAACCACCGCGCCTGGCTCAAACTCAGTATTAATAAACACAATGTTAAAATGTTTCAGTTCGGTTAAGGAGCATTGCCTGAATTATTGCAAAATGAATCAATATAAAATACATTTTAACTTATTTTCTCAGGTGTACTGCTGCTGCCACTTTGTGGGTAATAACATTTAAGAGTAGCTTTTTTTTTTGGTTGTTTCTATTGTTGTTTTACATATAGTTATGGGTTTGGGCAGATTTCTGCTTGAAACATAAATGTAGGTTTTAATATGGTGAATACATGGACATGGGACATGTATAGTATAATCATAGGTTAATTTCTCCTACTCACAGGGAAAATGTACTAAATAATAGCTATTAAAAATACTGTAGTAGTAATTAGGCCTCAGTTTTCAAAACAAGCATCTCTCAATTCAACCTGGGACACTTGGGAATTGAACTTAGAGTGTTCCCCTTGTCACCTACTCCTTGAATCTTCTCTTGTTGGGAAGCATCAGTTGATCAGGTAAACAAGCTAGGTTATTTTCTATTTGGAGTAAAATCTCTCTGCCCAGATTAAAGAAAGACAAAAGAATGTGTCTTTTGATGAATAGTAGTAGGTTTCCTCTGAATAACTGAGCTTTACCAAGCTCAAACGCCTATTTCCTCAGTAGGGAAAGATTAGAGACTTTCTCTGCCACACGCAGCCATTTGGGGCTGTTATACACACCAGAACTTTCTGAAACCCCACTGTTCGTACAATGGTGAAAGTATAAACTTCCAAGGCTCAGGTATACTCCATTAAAGTTAATAGAATCAGAAAACATGTATTGTAGTACCTAATTCTCATCTGATTGATGAAACAAAAGTTACTGCAACATAAGTTGCTCCAACCTCTGGCATTCCATTGCGTAAAATTTCCATGTAACTTAATGAAGGTAAAACTACTTCTGGATTGCTGAATTTTATGAGATTCGATTTTATGAGATCTTATATCTACATGGGAGTAAGCAATGCTCTATTTCACACCTGACTCAAAAGAGAATACTTGATAGAAAAAATATATATATATTATAAACCACCCATTGCCATCTTAAAAGATCTTTTTAAGTTCATAGAATTCCTTCCATCCCTCACCATACATCCTATGATAACATGTGTGAATTTCATGTAAATAAATGAGAGAATGAAACCTGAAAATGAAATCTTCACTGAATATATTGAAATTGACTACGCTAATGGGAATCTTCTCATGTGAGGGTTTATCTTTGTTCTCAATCCTGAAGAAAAAAGAGAAAAGTGTATAGAGAGATCTTTGATATAATAGCCTTACTCAAAAAGAAAGAAGCAGAGAATCGATTTCCAACTTTTAGTGAAGACTTTCCACATCATTTTCAACAATGGTTCTCATGTGCAATAGAGTCTATGTGTAAATTAATATAACTGTAAAAGAACTCTGGAAGAGTGACAGGACTAAAGCATTAAAAAACATTCTGAGATGAGAAGTACGTCTGTTTGTGCACGAACAGAAGAATATAGCAAACTGAGAAATATAAGAGCCAACTGGACGTTATGATAAGTCAAATAGGTCAGTCCCAAAAGAACAAATACTGCATGATTGCATGTACATAACATACTAAAATAGTCAAACTCATAGAGCAGAAAGATTGGTGGTTGCCTTGGACTGAGGGAAAGGGAGAATGGAGAATTAGCGTTTAAAAAGGAAAGAGTTTCAGTTTTGCAAGATGAAAAAGAGTTCTGTGGATGGATGATGGTGATGACTACACAACAGTGTGAATATGCTTAGTGATACTGAACTGTACTCTTAAAAATGGTTACAATGGTAAATTTTATGCTATGCATTAAAAATAAGTTTAAAACTTAAAAAAAAAAAAGTTTGGAAGATAAAATCAAGGAAGTATCTCAGAAAATTGGAAAGTAGAAAAATTGAAATTGTACAAGGGTGACTATATTTTTTAATTGGGTATGTTTTTTGTCATGGTTGACAACATTTAAAACCACTTTGATAGCCTTAGTAATAAAACCAGCTTCTTAACCTAGATAATAGAATTATAGATTTGACACAAATATTGGAAATTACATAAGCAGCCGCCTCATTTAGATAGGGGCAACTAAGCTCCAGAGAAACTGGAATGAAGCTAGCAGAAACGACACTATTTTCAGTTAATTTTACAAGAATGTGGCAACAAAGAGTAGCAGAAAAGTTCATAATACAAAACTTATGGAATCAGATTAATCTGGTTTTATATTCGGTTCCTACTGCTTACTAGTGAGGCAATATCTAGCAATTTATTAAACTCTCAGACTCAATTCCCTCATTTTAGAAGTAAGAGATGATAATTTATTGAATTAAACATTATATATAAGCTGGCACAGAATCTCTGACCTCGAATACTCAATAAATTATAACATTATTTCCAACAGGTTTAAGAGTATAAATTTATGCTATTGGTAACATATGGGAGGGGTAGTATATTTTATATATTTCAATTATTTTTTTAAGTTGAAGTCTTACTCTGTCACCCAGTCTGAAGTGCAGTGGCACACTCACGGCCACCACAGCTTCAATCTGCTGGGCTCAGGAGATCCTGTCTCAGCCTTCCAAGCAGCTGGAATTATAGGCATGCTCCACCACTCCGGGCTAAATAATTTTTTTTTTTTGACTTATTGTAGAGATGAGGTCTTGCCAAGTTGCCCAGACTGGTCTCGAACCATGGGCTCAGGCAATCCTCTCACCTCAGCCTCCCAAAGTGCTGAGATTATAGTCGTGAGCCACTGCACCTGGTGGGGTAGTGTATTTTTAATCAGAACGACAGTATAATTTATTATGCAATAATAAACAATAATGCTAGGACAACATGTTAAATCGTGACTGTCCTAGGCAAACGGTAATGTAAAGTCTTCTTGTTATGATGTAGTAGAATTAACACATAAAGTGTGCAAGAGCATATCTGGCAGGCAAAATGGAGACCACCTGAGTAGTATGTGAGGCACAGATAGTATCTGGAAAAATTTGGTAACACAATTGATAAATATTTCACAAATAGTAACCTTGAAAAATGTTCCAGTGGACAGAAAAGTCTGTGAAAGTGAGATAACACAAGCATTTGAAAGATATAGGGAGAACAAAACCTACAAAGAAAGCCAAGCTGGCTGATTACTGTTAAGTTGTCTTGATGACTTGCGGAGAGATAATGAGAAGCTAAGGACCAGAAATTAAAGACTAGAGGTAAGAGTCAGAGTGGCTTTTTGGTAGCTTGAAGAGTCTTTTATCTCTTTCAATGGAAGAACAAACAAATTTGAGCAGCCAACCAAAGGTTGCAGAAGTCTAGAGATACCTAAACGCTCAGCAAAAGAAGATCTGTTATACTGAAGTCGGGGTCTAAGATGGAATTTCGGACCCTGAAATAAGAGATGGAGTGTCTGTATTTTGTCCCCAGGCTTTTGTCTTTGCATATCCTCCTGAGTCCTCAGAGCTTACAGAGGAGCTTGCCCTTCCCTAGAAAGAACTGGCATTATTATCTATGCTAAAGACACTGAACGAGCTTCCCAAGGAGCTCTTTTTCTGGATACAGGTTAGTAACACGGTATTAAGGAAGGAAGATTTTATATTCAAGGAGCTGCCATAAATGGAAAATGAGGAAATGACCCCTGATATTGGAATTTGACCAAAATAATGCACTATTAGAAGGATAAGAATGACCAGGCTTGGTGGCTCAGCCTGTAATCCCATCACCTTGGGAGGCCAGGGCGAGTGGATTGACTGAGCCCGTGGGTTTGAAACCAGCCTGGGCAACTTGGTGAGACCTCGTCTCTACAATCAATCAAAAATTAGCCAGGCGTGGTAGCATGTGCCTGTAGTTCCGGTTGCTTGGAAGGCTGAGGCGGAAGGATCGCTGGAGCCCAGCAGGCTGATGCTGGGGTGGCCGTGAGCGTGTCACTGCATTCCAACCTGGATGACAGAGTGAAACTCCAATTCAAAAAAAAAAGAGAATAAGAATGAATTTATTCACTTTGCAGCACTTTCATGCGACACAGGATTGAGTCCACTGGCAAAAATATCGGGTGATGAAGTGAATTCACTGTTGGATGGCTTTCAGAAACCTACAAAACACAATGGCCAGTTCTGAGTAGCATGAAAATGATTGAGCGACCAAGGCAGAGTAGAGCAAGGAATAAAGTGGTTGTGGGAGGTGGACATGTTGTGGTGGATAGATTATGTGAAGTAAAAAAGCAAAAGCAAACAAACAAACAAAAACCCCACTGGAACGTTGGGTTGAGCCCAGAGGACACAGGAGGAAGAGCTGTTGAGAGGGGACCAGCATCACTATGGAATTCATTTCTTCTGAAGACAAAGACCCGTGTAGAAGAGTCAGCAGGTCACAGAGGTGTGTTTCTAAGGTCTATCAGGATAATTGGGCTGGGAATTAATACAGGCCAGGGAGTATCAGTTCATCACAAAATAAGTTATGAAACTATAATTACCAATATTATGGTTGGAGGGGAAATCACAAAATTGCCTCCCAAGAAACTACGAACATGATTCATAGACCATGGTATTCTGAGAAACAAAATAGACTGGTAGGCCAAAAAAAAAAAAAAAAAATTGACATCTATAACCAAACAAAGGCAACGATGGGAAGAATAAGAATCTAAAAGTGGTTCCCTAAAAATATTTTGATTTTTTTTTTTTTTACTCAGTTCCCAGTCCTAAACCAATTTTTGAACTTGAAACTTATTGACTGACCTTGTCACTAGGCTCTTAATACGAAGAAACTTGTGACACCACAAGGATTATATATGATAATGATTCCTTTAGTTTTTTTTTCAAAGTAACTTATGACCATTTTTACTCAGGTACTTATGTATTTTGAGGATTATTGAAGAGCATGTTTGAGTTGGCACTAACAACTGGAGAGCTGAAGTTCCCTCATGGTCCCACTTTTAGAGAAAATGTTTATGAGGTCCAGGTAGTGAATGAAGTCCTGGCTGAAGTCCAACTCACAGTTGGCAACATTTGTCCTCATACCCTCTTTGTGGCCGTTTCCTTAGTCCCTGTGTGTAATATTGGAATTGACATGTTGGTGACTGGAATAAATTTCACTTTGGGCACTTAGTTTTTGGGAGAAGGCTTTGGGGAAAGCCGGGTAGAAACCTTAGAAAATGACTTCCAAGATAGAAAAGTAGTACTACATCTTGTTGGGGGTGGGAACACGGAAGATAGTCTACCTGTAAAAGCCTAAAATATGAATGAATAATGTTTCTTATATAATTAATGTAATTCACTAATTTGCTCTGTAGAAAAATTGGAAGGTTGTAGCAAATGGCTGTAGACCACTGCAATCTCAAACAAGTGGTAGGTCATTCACATTGCTGTAACAGATGTGAAATTGTTGCTAGAATAGATTAATTAGAACTTAGCCATAGGAAATTCAGGTATTCTGATTAGCCAAGAGAATCGGAAACAGTTTGCATTTACCTCAGACGAATTAAAACATTCATTGACAGTTTTGCATTGTGCTATTTTAGTTCGTTTGTCTTCTGCTATATTATTCTCTGAAGATATCTGTACTGTCTGAACCTCCCACAGGGCATTAACACAATGACATTACTCTGATAGAACAGAATGAGTAAGAGGGGGCTAAATCTTAATCTTTAGAACTTTGGTGCATCACACATTTGCTCCAGAGGGTAGAATACAAAGATATGAAGTCTCAGTAATTTGCGACTTTAGTCAACTTTTCAGGGTTAGGGCACATCAATCCCTAACCTTGAGAATACATGAGGCAGAGCTCTTGGTAGGCCTCTTGAATTCTTGAGGCAACATATCCCAGACCTAAGGATACGGCTCCAGATCTGTATACTGGGTGACTCAGAAGGCTGCAAATTTGCGTGGGACCTGGAACACAAAAAGGTTCTCCAGCAGGTCTAGGCTGAGGGACAAGCTGTTCTGCCACCAGGTGCCCACGGTCCATCAAGTCCTATGGTGTTTGAGATGCCAGTGACTGGAAAACATGCTGTATGAAATATTTGTTAAACTCCTCTGAGAAAATTACAACAAAGGCTTTTGGGATTCTGGGACAAAGCCAGCCCATTCTCAGCAAAGATTTGTGTACCTTTTTAGAAGTAGTTCTTAGCGTGTTGCAGGGCTTCTGTAGATAGGAAACATTTGATGACAGGCCACCAAGTGAGTGTGCATGACGGAACCATCCCTATGATCTGAGTTATGTCTGACAGTCCAAGTCATAAAGTTAAATGGGCTCAAACAGAAGTTCATCCTAAAATGGAAACTGTATGTCTGAGGTTCAGCAGGAAATAGTATGAATAAGCTGAGCGAGCAGGTGTCTCACACTTCCAGGCCACCCACTATGGCAGCACCAGATCCTCTTCTCCAGGGGTCACTTATGATCATATATGAAGGCTAGGGAGTTCATACCAGTAACTAACAAAGGAGGAAAATGCCCAACTTCCAACTTATGGGTAGGTCAGCTCTTTATGAAGGAAGAAGACAAGAATGAATTGTAGCTACATTACTGTCACATTCAGGGGGTGATTATGAAAGGCGGTGAGGAAAATATCTTTCTGTTGTGCTGGATTGTGAGTAGTATGCCTGACTATTCACTTTGTAGGAGGAAAGATGGCTGACCTTGAGAATATGTGCAGATTCCTGGCAGTGACCAATGGTTTGAGTGTCTGGTGATGATCTTGGAAGGAAAATTATTAGAGATCAGATATCTAAATATTATAGTTTACAAGGATTCAGTATGCAAAATTGCATGGCTTCCAACTTAAAAGAAAGTGATGCCTGGTAAACTGATCACATTTGTCACAAGATAATTTGTTTTTGAAAAATTCCAAAGTTTTCAATTTAGATTAAAACATATTTATCTTTAAATATATTAGAACTTTTTGACTATATTTGGTGGCATTGTGTGTATGTGAACGTGCATATAGAAAGAAAAAATAATAAATTCATTTTTTTTCTTCTTGTGATAGAATAAAACAGTTGCCATTAACCTCTACATACTTGAATTCCTTCAGTTATGGAAAAGAAAAATGCCAGTGCACTAGCATATAGGTTGCCACTAAATTATCTAATGATCACATTTCCTCACGGAACTGAATATTTTCTTACAAATATCTAGCACAGAGTGAGATTTCAGTGACTCAAAAGATTAGGCTTGCTTCAATATGCTTAAATCAGGATTTCTTTTTTTTTTTTTGAGTTGGAGTCTCACTCTGTCACCCAGACTGGAGTGCAGTGGCCACTCCCAGCCACCGCAGCCTCGACCCGCAGGGCTCTGGCGATCCTTCTGCCTAAGCCTTCCAAGTAGCTGGAACTACAGGTGCGCGCTACCACGCCCGGCTAATTTTTTGATTTATTGTAGAGATGAGGGCTCTCCAAGTTGCCCAGGCAGGTCTCGAACCCGCGGGCTCAGGCAATCCACTCACTTCAGCCTCCCAAAGGCGCCAGATTACAGGCTGAGCCACTGAGCCCGGCTTAAATCAGGATTTCTTTAAACTTCATTTAAAGAAATTTCTTTGTTAGTTTCACTGTTTTACTTTAGTTTTCTTTGGAATTTTTTTTTTTTTACTAACCGGTAACATTATGTTCAGACTTCCAGAATTGACATACCTATAATATGCTGTACAACCACACGTTTTCTGTATAAAGACTGGGAGGAAATCACGTATTTTCAAAGGATTTTTGTCCTCATGGTGCATATTTCCATAAAACCTGCTTATACATCACTGTGACAGACTAAGAAAAGGATATATGTTCTCAAATAATAGTTATTTGCTATTGAAAGCCTCGTATAAATGCACCTAATATGAAAAATTTGAGCTTTCTTGCATACTGTAAATGCAGTAATTCCTGTAAGTATTGATGCTTTATTAGTAACACTTTGTCTAATGAAACCATTATATATAAAATTTTAGAGTAGTTTGTAGGCTTTTATTCCTACACTGGAGATATTTGACCGTTGTTCCTCAATTTTAAGGAAAGAGATTGCAGTGCTGCAATGATCTAAATGGTCCTCTAATACTTAGGGCTTTCAAGCTTTTAAACCTACCACTTCCTTATTAAACTTCCCAAAATACATGTCCTTAGCTTTCAATGGCATCTTAATGAAAATTATTTAAGAGTGTTATTTAAAGCGTGGCATTCAAGAACCCATATGAAAAATCCTCAGCTCGCATTTTCCCCAGCTCATTTATTACTACATACTGAATACTCTGTGCTCTAGACAAGTGAAAGCACTGAGCTCTCTGCTTTTCCATCATCCTCAGAACTTAGCTAGCCTCTTAGACCTTTGTGTTTCTTCTACAGTACCTATCACAGTTTGTAGGATATAATGGGTGCATCCATGTCTATGTTTAAGCAGGAAAACAATTATACACTTCTACAAAAATATAGGCAATCAGTTGGAATATAGAACCCTCTAAACCAAGTCACATTGTTTTCTAGAGAGCCAGCCTTCGGAGTAAAAAACACTTTGGTGGGAGATAGAGTGCCTTGGATCTTCAGAAAGGGAGAATGTGTTATTTTGACTACACTGTTAAAGCTTAATAATTAGTTGCAATTTAAATAGAATTCACCATTATAATCAGATATTTTATGGGAAGAATTACCTCTAGTCTCCTGGCTAGAAAATAATGAACACTCCACAAGGCCCTTAGGGGAAAAAAAGCACTAGAGTTCCACATGGCTGAATTAAAAGAAAATTTTGGAATACAGACTTTCTATGGATGGGAATTATCTATGTTTTCAATAACACCTACACTCAGAGGATTATATTTTAATTAAGAGATCGTCCTATGTGATATTTTTTTGTTATGGGCAATACTACAGAGCCAGCTGGGAAGCCTGTCTAAACACTAACTGAGAAGCAGAGAGAACGCAGACTTTTTGAAGTATGTTTACAACTCTTTATGAAATCTTACTAGTGTATATTTTTATAATTGTTCATTGCTTTTTCACACTGGCAATGCATCATATCGTTCCTCAGAAAGATACATGGTTACTCACTTATTCACCATACATTTATTCAGTCCCTGTATGCCGGGATCAGAAGATGCAGAAAAACAGTAAGATACTCTTTGCATGAAACAGCTTCTAGAACCCTTGATAGACAAAAAATATGGACAAAGATGCTTGAATTTCATTTGTCTTTTATTCTTTTTTGTAGAGACAGGATCTTACTATGTTGCCCAGGCTGGTCTTGAACTCCTGGCCTCAGGTGATCCTCCAGCCTTGGCCCCACAAAGTGCATCAGTCACTGTAGTGTAGAATACTACCACAAGTATGGTTGTGGTTAATTATATGTATGAATGTAAAGAAGCTTTTCTAGTTGTCCATCTTAGACTGATTAGAAGTTCTTCAAGTAGGTCAGGTGTTTGTGTTTATGTATGTGTGTCTGTGTGAGTGTGTGTGTGTGTGTGTGTGTGTAGATGTAATTATTCTTAAAATAAGTATTATTGTATAAAAGAATGAAGGTACAAAATATATTTTCCATTAAAATATAAAATAAGTTTAGAAGAGATTTAGATAAAGCCCATATCGAAAATAGTTTTGTAAACTAAGGAGTTTGAGCTTTACTATGGAAGCAATTAGAAACCATAAAGCAGGCCGGGCTCCGTGGCTCTATAATCCCAGCACTTTGGGAGGCCGAGGTGAGTGGATTGCCTGAGCCTGTGAATTCGAGACCCGCCTGGGCAACTTGGTGAGACCTCATCTCTACAATAAATCAAAAATTAGCCAGGTGTGGTAGTGTGCACTTGTAGTTCCAGCTACTTGGAAGGCTGAGGCGGAAGGATCGCCGGAGCCCAGCAGGTCGAGATTGCAGTGGCCGGGAGCAGTCACTGCACTCCAGTCTGGGTGATGGAGTGAGACTCCAACTCAAAAAAAAAAAAAAGGAACCATAAAGCACTGTAAGCAAGAGAATCAAGCTTAGGCTTGTGTTTTAGAGAAATCAATGTGGTAGTAATGAGAAGAATATACTGGAAGGTGAAGGCAAGACTAGAAACAAAAGGCTACCAAATAATTTTCAAGACAATAAGAGACTGAGTTAACATGAAAAAGAAAAGAAAAATGAATAGATTTGCTAAACAGCAAGAAAAATTTATTGCTAGAACTTGAACAATTTGATGTGGGGGAATGGATGGGGAAGTATCTATCAGAATTTTTAAATTTCTGTTTGAGAATTAGAAGGAGGCTCCAAAAAAAAAAAAAAAATTCAAGAAAAGCGGATTCAAGGAAAATATGATTAATTAAATTCAGAAATGATGAACTTGAGATGTTTCTGGGAAAATCAAGCGGAGATATTTAGTGGAGAGGACTGTCATAAATGTGGTAGTGATTACCTGTATATATGAATGCAAAAAACTTGTATAGTGATCCATATTAGGCTAATTAGAAGTACTCTAAGGAAACAGAGTGTGCGTGTGTGTGCATGTGTGTGTGTGTGTGTGTGTGTTATTAAGTATGTACATACTAAGCTTCATAAATGTTAGTATGAAAGGCTTGAGCTAGAAAAAGAGATTTAGTAGATATTGTTGAAAAGATTGACCCCAAATTATCAGAAGGTTGTTATTGTTTCAAAAAGAATGATTTTAAAGGATTGGTTACAAAGACATTGGCATTTAAGAGAAAGACAAAGAAAGAGGTTCAAATAAAAAAATACACTAGGAGAAAATAATGAGAGAGGTGGGGAAAGAATCAGGAGGGTGCACTGTCATGGCCTCTGTAGTTTCAGAATGTTTAAAAAGAGAATATTAAACTCACCTGAAAGATCAAGTAAAATAAACAGAAAAAATCCCACTGCAGTTAGCAATCAGATCGTTGTGTACCTTTGCCAGTAGGGTTAAGGTGGATACTAGATTGCTATTACCCAAGGATTACAGGTAGGCATGCAAAAACTGTTCTTTCAAGATAGGTACCTGAGATGAACAGGAAAAGGGCATCAAAGGAGGGTCATTTTATGGGTCAGCAATATGAGTATAGTATTTTGGAAGATACTGGGATTGAAGTAGTGATTCCAAGAGAGGAAAAAGAGTCTAGTATAGATGGAATACATTTCTTGACCTGGGAATTGGATTAAATATATACAACTCAGTCTTGAAAAACAAGAGCTCAGAAAATTATTTGATAGATGCATATTTAAGGAGGATGTGACATGCATTCATAGGAATATTACTGATTTTAAAAGTATTTGGAAAAGATCTTTGAACAATGTGCAACCTGGTGTTGCCCATAGAATTTTGTTGAACTGTACTATGGACTCAATCAAACTAAGAAATCATGAATTTTTATTTAAACCATGTTTTAAAATAAAATTACTATATTTTTCCTATGTCACTCAACTTCTCCTATATAAAATTATGAATGTTAGGTATTAGAATCAATCCAGTGCTGATGGATTTAATGTTGAGTTCATCAGATTAATGTGTATGTATTATATGTGTATGTATATGTATCATCACATGTATATATTTTTCCCTCTTACAAACATATGTATGTTGCTTTTAATTATTTGGTTAGTTGACGAATACTTACTTGAGTTCATCTTTGGTATTGGATAATACATCCAAAATTTAAAGAGCATTTCAATACACATATCATTTGGTTATATTTGCTAACAAGCAGAGGATTTGGAGAAAAGTAAGTCTTTGCATCACTAGTCCAGGACAATTTCAGCTCTGCTACAATCCCTCACTCTCAACTGCCTATTAAATTTATTTCTTAGTATCAGCAGGGTATGGTTAATGAATGTTAACCAAAGAATACCTAATAAAATAAGAAAGTTCAAATAAGCCACAGAATTGTAAATGACTCAGTATGAAACCTAGCACATGAATATATTCATTATTCTTCTCAGTCATTTTTTTTTGAGAGAATATTGTTGAGACTTCTTTAAAATGTGGCCTTTGACACTGTAAGAACCAACACGTCCCATTTAAAATATTTTTCAGCCTATGATCAATATAGTAGCAAAGGTCTGCAAAATTATAATATTGCTCATCTTCACACATTTTCTGTATATTTTGGTTATTAGAAAATCAGAATTTTTTTATCATTGACTTTAAAATACTATTCCAAACTTGTAATGTATCTCTTGATCTGGGTACTTCCTATAGAGAAGAATAATGAAGCTCATAGAACCATCCACATAAAATGACTTTACTGCAAATAATATACATTTAGAAGGATATGCAGAGAAATTGAAAGGCTTTCCTAACAAATATTAAAAAGTCAAATTTTGTTAGAGAGAGTGTTTGAGTCTATCTTGTTAATGAGAAATAATGAAAAGCACAAACCTGAGCATTACAGATCTAGTGTTTTATAGTCAAAACATTTTCAGCAGACACAATCTTAAAACCACATATATTAAGCACATCAGACATTTATTAACCAAAAACATTACATAGTGTTAAATTTGCCAAAATAAGAGCATATTCTTGTTATAACAGTCTATATAAATTTTTCAGATATAGGAGTTTTCTAGAGCAGTGCTTTGTTTTTTCAACTGGAGTGTCACTATCACCGAGGCTGGAGTGCAGTGGCATGCTCAGCCTTGACCTGCTGGACTTAGGCGATCCTTCAGCCTCAGTCTTCCAAGTAGCTGGAAACTACAGCCACCACACCTGGCTAATTTTTGTGATTTATTTTAGAGATGAAGTCTCATCAAGCTGCCCAGGCTGGTCTCAAACCCTCGGGCTCAGGAATCCTCTTGTCTCCGTCTCCCAAAGTGCTGGGATTACAGGCTGAGCCACTGTGCCCAGCGGAGCACAATCAGTGGTGATCAACCTCTTTCTCCCTTCCACTCTCCCCCCATCTTCCCTCCTTCCTTTTGTTTCTCCCTCCTTTTCTTTATTTTTCCTCTGTCTTTCAGTCTGTCTACTTTCCAACCCACTTTAAGTAAATACTTTTGGAAAATATCATGTTTGCTACCAGTCCCTTGACTTCTACTGAATTCCCTTTTGGCTCAAAAGGCCTTCAAATATTCCCTTTTCCGAAATTCTTCCTCATTCTTCCCTTTATGTCTATAATAATCATATCCTTATAAACAATACTGTCAAGAACTATGAAAAAATCTGTGATTTTACCCTACTTGTAGTCTAGCAAGTTAGTCTGACACAATTCCATAGATTAGGAGGAAGATATGAAACTCCTGGGTCAGAGACAAAAGTACTTTACTTTTTTGTGGCATACAAAACAACAGAGCAGCATGTTTACATGAATTTCCCTTGTCTAAAGTCCCACAGGGATGTGCAAATGGGCCCAGGTGGGTTGCATTACATAGAGAAACCCTAAGCTTAGGGAACCTAGATTTTTTTTACAATAGAACATATGCATGCCTGCCTGTTCTTTCTCCTTAGAGAGTCATTATTTTTATTAGACAATGAACATACCCACTCTTTGTTCTAGATGGAGACTTCCATGACTTTTTGCTATACAAACATTCTTAAAAAGACAGTTTTGAACAAAAGCAATTGGTACTTTTGCTCACAAAATGTAAAGAAATGTAGGACCCATGGAGAATTGGCTATCAGCAGTGAATTTTGTCTCAGATTTTTTTCAAATACCTACTTGTAACCGAGGTTCTTGACATCCTACCTTATTCCTTTAATTTATCATAATTGTTTTGTGTACCTTAAGCTCCAAGTGAATGACTTTTACCTATTTTTATATGTCCTTTATACTGGCAATGAACACAACCATTTACAAAATCTAGAACTACCTCAGGAATTTTTAGACAACAATCAATTTAGTCTGCTTGACTCTGTCCTGCAGAAAACGTACAAGTGGTATGTTTATATGTTTGTATTGTGGATTTTTAAAAATAAATTACTTTATTGTTTTGTTAAAGAGTTGACATAGCCCATTTTTTAAACATAATAATTGACTGTTTAATGGATTCCCTTGTGTTCTTATTCAATCTACATGTTTTCTTTGTACACCTATATTTTGGCCTCATTTTTTTTTTTTCTCTAATCATGTCTTGCTTTTTCTTTAGCCAGACCAGTTCCAATAATGAGGATTTTGTGGAGGTGTGTACAATGCTTACTATTCTAATAGCTTTCTTTTTTTTTTTGAGTTGGAGTCTCACTCTGTCACCCAGATTGGAGTGCAGTGGCCGCTCTCGGCCACTGCAGCCTCGACCTGCTGGGCTCTGGCGATCCTTCCGCCTCAGCCTTCCGAGTAGTCGGAATTACAGGCATGCGCTACCATGCCCAGCTGATTTTCTTTTTGATTTATTGTAGAGATGAAGTCTCGCTGCCCAGGCGGTTCTCGAACCCGCGGGCTCAGGCAATCCACTCACCTCAGCCTCCCAAAGGCGCGGGATTACAGGCTGAGCCACCGAGCCCGGCTAGCTTTATTTTCTTACATAGCCCTTTGTATTTGACTATACTTTATTACGAATGTGTTTTTATTAGTTTCTAAGGAGCAGGGATAAAGTGGTAATGGCTGCTTAATTTATTTGTACCTTGGCCAGGAGAGCACTGATATATTACTCTGATAAACAGGCATTGTTTGATTATTTGATTGCGTTGCAGTGATTAGAGACGGCAGAGAAAGATGAAATTTAAAAAAAAAAATTTTTATTGAGGTGATACAATTCTCATTTCTTTAAAAGAAAGTAGTCTTGTTTTTGTCTAATTCATCAAAAGCCTATGTAGTGCAAGTCATTTTAGGGCTCTGGAGGGCACACAGTATGTACTCAAGATGTTTTAACTCTTAATTAGAGTTGTGATACCATGAACCACAGAAATATCCAAATAAGCAACTCATGATGTAAGTGATTTTGAAAAAGCAAGACTGAAAATGAGTCTGCAGCTAGAGAAAATAAAAATAATAACAAAATGTTTTCTTCTGAAAATCGAGGAAAATCATTGAAAGATGTACAAGCTTATGTAAGCTAACAATTCAGTCTAAAGTATAAGGCAAATGTTTGTGATCTCCTTTCACCTTATCAAATTAACTAATAATAACAGTATCGACTTGTATTTTTACCTGTTTTTATAAATTATCATATGATCATACATAAATGCAAGGTTTTTGGTTACAACTCTTTATGATAAAGGCTGTTATACATACTTACATGTTTATAATTTATTTAACAATATGCTTAGTTTAAAATTATACTGGCTTGTTTTGTCAACAAATTAATACACACCTAATTTCTTGATTTGACTATCTGCAAGATAATTCCATGGTACAGATTTGATATAATTATTAAATAACACCTGCATTGATAATTGTTATTTTTTTCTACTACAAATAAATATAATAAAATCCTTGCACATACATTTTTAAGAGCATAGTATTTCATTCCTAAGAGGTCATTTCGTAATATGGAATTTCTAAGTCAAAGTTTACAGTATTTTAGATTTTGGTAGCTATTGTTAGATTTCTTTAATGTCAATTCCCAGATTATTTTCAAAAGCCCCAGAATTTCTTCTTCACCTATTAGCATGATAGTTCTACTATCACTAGAGACTATTTCTTTTCAAAATATGTTTTAAAATATTTTTAAAAAATATTTATTTGATTTATATTTCTTTGGTTACTAAGATTAAGCATGTTTTTATATGTTTTGGCCATCTCCTTGTGTGGCAAGCCATATACTTTGGGCACTGTTATTGATCTTTTTTTGTCTTTTAATTGGTTTGTATTTGTTATTTTTAGAGTAAACATATTAATCCCATGTCTGTCATTTGTGTGGCAATTATTTCCCAAGTTACTAATTGTCTATATACTAGTTTTTGTTGTCTTTTGCTATACTATTAAACAAATTATGAGTAGTGTTATATACCTTCCTTTTTCCTTATAGTTGCTAAGATTTCTATATTGCTTAGGTTAATCTACCTATTTCTAATATTTTAAAGCTTTTTTTCCTTGATAAATGCTTGTATCCTTATGAATGTGAGGTAGTTAAATTTGTAAAAAGAACTTGTTTCTTCTGAACTTGGACCTGAGTAGCTATAAGAGTTTGGGGAAGTTACGAAGCCATTTTTCTAACTCTCCTTCTTATACTTTTTTCTAGAACTTTGATTCATCAATGTGAAAATCATGTTCATATTTAGAAACTAAATATATTTTATTCTTGGTTAGGTCATTTTTATCCAAATAGAGGCCTAATTTTATATATATATATATTTGTTTCTGTATCTTTTAGGACCTTGATCGATCTGGTTAGTTATATGTGAAATGGGACTAATGCATACAAGTAGTAAGTTTTCAAGTGTTATTTAAGATAATTTTTTGGAGAAGTTGGCATTATACATCAACATGAAATTGTAGGTATTTAATCAAACTCTCAGCTTATATAAAATATAAAGTTGAGATTTAAAACAGACATATTATGTCAGAATAAAGATGCACAAAATATAAAAATAATCTCAATAAAAATCCTGGATCATCTCTAACTGTCTATATGCCTATATCCATATCATTAGTAGATGCACCTGCTATGTTTTAAATATTTTACCGGGGACCTATACATCGATGCTATAGCCACCACAAAGTACATGTTCCTTGAATTGGTCATCAAAATCCCTTGGATTATTTACCAATGAGTAGGGCAAGGAGTCTCATAAACTTTTGGGCAGAGAGACTATCATAACCTTCCAATATTACTCCATAAGTCCAGGCAGTTGATACGGCAGGATTCGCCAGAGATGAATAGCAGAATTAAATCCTTTAGGTGCTCACTTACAGTGAGTTCAATTTTTGTTTGTTTATTTGTCTTTCTCTTGATAAAAAAATGAAAGTCTTTATAATCATTCTTGTTCTCCTTCACATATTTCAGATTTATAGTCCAATGAGATCCAGCTTTTTATTGAGTCTCTCTGATTAAGTCATACTCATATATAGCTGGTTACATACCTGTCAGGGGCGAACACTTGAAACTACAAATAAGGCTCCATCATTCATTGTTTAAAACTCCTCAATGACTTCTTACTGAATTTAGAGTAAATGAATACTTCTTTCTTTTGCTTCCAAAGTCTCACACCTTTTAAAATCTTCTTATCTCTCCCACAATGTTTTATCACTCTACTATTTGTTTGGTCTTCCTACACACACACAGGCTTTCTGTCGCTTCTTCAATAATGCCAAACTTGCTTCTTCACACTGGTTTGAAATGATCTTCCCAATGTTCTTCACATGACCAGTTCCTAATGACATATCAGCCCAAGCAACCTCTCCTCTGCCACACACTTACCCAATCTGGTAGGCACTAGTCACTTTCTATGGCTTCTTACTTTTAACTCCCTGCATGCAAACATCTTTTTATATGTGTATGTTTTGTCTCCCCTAATTATTTCTGTATGAATTTTCAAAAGAAAGAATTTAAAACATTACTCCGTCTCACAGTTAACAAATGGAATTGGTATTTAAACACATGTAAACTAAATCCAATGTCTATGCATTAACCACTATTTTGAATGTTTTGAGAAGGGTGTAGTCAAGTATGGGAAATACTGCTAAGAAAAATAGTCGAATGAGATAACTAACCTGAGTCTATATGGTTTAGTAAAAAAGTCATTGTTTGGAATTTTCAGAAGCTTCTTGCTTTCCTGGAGTGTGGGGGCAGACACCAAAATGTACTTAACAGGAGACTGAAAAGTAAACTAGTTTTGAGAAAATCTGTGTAGTGACAAGATTTGTCTGAGAATAAACAGAGAAATTCTCAGGTAAGAAAAACTTGAGTCTTAGATGTTGATGAGAAGAAGCCAAACAAAGACGAGGAGGTTAGCAGAGTGATGAGAGGGATAGTCCATTGAGCTAGGTTCTCATGAAGATGGAAGGAATGAAAGTGAGTGAGAAAGGATTTACCATAATTTGGGAGAAAGAAAGGCAGTTTGGCATAGCAATTAATAGTAAATAAATTAGAGTTAGTCCTATTTAAATTTTGATTATCATCAGTTTCTTTCACTGTAAAATAAAAGATTCAATAACTACTTTGAAAGTTGTACAGATTTGTGAAAACCAAGAAAAATTTGCATCTAGGGTCTTAGTATGTAGTAGGAACTCATAATGCAGCTTTAGCTATCATCGTGTACTAGTTAAACAGTTTATCCAAAGACATGTTCTTCTGGTAAGTGCTAACCAAGTCATGAACCTTGAGTACAAAGCCGACCCTTACTATGCTTCAGGTTAAAGTGCTTCCTAAATATCTTACGTGTCTTTTCCTCAAAAGAGAGTATGTTTTGTCTTATTTACACAGACATAACAACCCTTCACATATTGCTGATGCAAAGTTTTATGTGAGATATTTGAAGAGCAAGGAGAACATGAGCAAGAATGTGCTAAGGATGAATGTGCTAAGCTGAACTTCTACTTGTTTACACTACAGGATTAATTGATGCCACCTAATGTGAGGGCAGCTATCTCACTTGTTAAGAAACAATTCAATTGTGAACTGCCATTTCTGCCCCTGTAATGAACACACAGTGAATGGTGAATGAGATTCAAGCTCGAAAAAGAAATATCAACTAAGGTATCAGTCAAAATCTTCTTCTACCCTGCTTTTTCCTGCCTGCCTGTTATTATATCTTCTGCTTGTATGTATTCTTTTCTCTCTAATAGCGTGGACTTTGGTATGACTTCCATCAGATCTATCTAGTCTTTTGTCGACACTATAAATTTTGGAATTTCTGACAGCCTACACATGGAAATAAAGCCTGGATTATAGTTTGACTGATAAAATTAAATTAAATAATGCAAGTTTCATGTCTTACATAGAGCAGGTAAATTGCATGTTTTGTATAGAGTTGTTTCTCTCTCTTTTTTTGTCTATTTCATCTCATCATGGGATTTCTACTACCCCTTCTATAAAGACAATTCTCAAATCTTTATTTCTAGTTTCACTTTTCTAATTGCTTACTTTTGAAATCTTCAAGGCCCACAGCAAATATTACATTCTTAATTGCAATTTTTTTTTTTTTTTTTTGAGTTGGAGTCTCACTCGGTCGCCCAGACTGGAGTGCAGTGGCCGCTCCCGACCACCGCAGCCTCGACCTGCTGGGCTCCGGCGATCCTTCCGCCTCAGCCTTCCAAGTAGCCGGAATTACAGGCGTGCGCTACCACGCCTGACTAACTTTTTGATTTTATTGTAGAGATGAGGTCTCACTGCCCAGGCGGGTCTTGAACCTGCGGACTCAGGCAGTCCACTCACCTCAGCCTCCCAAAGGCGCGGGATTGCGGGCTGAGCCACCGAACCCGGCTTTTTCTTTCCTTTATATATTCGAGTATCTTATTTTTTTGTGTGATTTAAAATTTGTTTACCCTAATTTGTCTTTCCAGATAGACAGTGTAATCAGAATTCATACCCCAATTATTTTTAGTAGGAAAAAATTATTAATTCAATGACTGTGATACTGGGTCAGTGAAAGTTACATAAAACCTGGTAGATATATTTATTCATTGATTATACTTACCAATGAAAACTAAAGGGAAAACTTTCTAATGGGCTTTGGCAGTTATCAATAGCTTATTATATTTACAAGAGTACTACAAAGTACCTTTGAATATTCCACAGTCATATACTTAAGGGAAAGAGAAGACATACATTTTATTTTTTTAAATTTATTTTATTTTAAAGATGTAGGGTAGAATTCAGGATTAGGAATACATTTTTGAGCTGCTGTACATTACTTACATGACTTTTTTGTTGTAATGAAAATGTTTACAATTGTATAACTATGTAATTTTGAGATAGAGCATATCTATTTTTATCCATCAAAATTTTCAAGGAAAATAACCTCTTTTCTATTTATTTCAACAATGCTATATCTAGAATTACCATTTATTTTCAAGAATAGCATATTTGTTTTCTATTCATAATATAAAATTCTTTCATCGTGTTTGTGGTTTACCATCAACATATTTCAAATTTATCAGTCCATTACATTGCCATTCAAATGTAATGTTCAAAAATTATGTTTTCACTTAAAAGACGTAGTAGCACACAATATTTATTGTACTTATGGTCAGTGTCATGTTATTTCTAACTACACATATATATACAGGTATATTTGAATATAACATGCTGATCCTCAATTCTAAAGCCCATAAGATACTTTTAATAGTTTCTATTCTCTACGTTCATTATAGATTTTGGAGGGGCATGCAGACATTATTAATAAAGTGCTTTCAATTACATTTGAGAAGGAAACTGTACATCAATGTCATTATTAAGTGACTAATTATTCTAAACTGAAAAATTTTATTTAAAATGAGGTACTAGTAAAAATGAACTAAAGGATTCTCCTTTAATAAACATAATATGCAGCATTAATGTAAACTTTAATATATCTAGCCTGATATATTGAAATTAACTTTGAATCCTAGTGTAAAAAATAAAAAAAGTAAAAGATTTTTCTTTACAAAAAAATTTTCTCTTTCTGAAAGCAACTCATAGCAGTTTCAAATTAAAATGCAAAATATGATTGAAAAAAGAAAGAAAAACAAGAACTATAAGTTCTATACGGGTGCATGAAATTGGAAATATAATGAGAAATATATTCTTACTTGGTTAAACATTTTTCATTGGTTTGTTTAAACACAAAATTAAAATAAGTTTCTATCTGGTTTTCTCCAACACATTTTGCAGCAATTTATCTTTTGAAATGGTCAAAAAAAATTTTTTTCCCCATATGCATTCCCTAATCTTACAATGCTTATTGTGTTTAAAAGTTGGATCTCCTTTAGAGGTTTCTGGCTTCTTATTTTCTTATAGACATGGTTCAGAAAAATATATCTGCTGGAGGTATAGAGCATATCAGTAAAGAATAGATGTGGTACGTATGCATATACAACATTAAAATAATTAGAGTACTGATTATTAAAGAAGTCATAAGAACAAAATGCTGGCTTTATTTTTGCAAAAATATAACCTTCGCTGTTTCTATTGGGAAAACCAAACAGACAAACAGGTGATATAGGTGATTTACTTGGTGGTGGTGTGTGCAATGGAGCAAATATACTGCATAAAAATTAAATTTTGAAATTATAATTAAACCGTAGTTCTAGTTCCTATTCTCAAATATATGAGAGGGGATCCAAAAAACACCAGAATTTATTTATTAAAAAATTGTAAATTTGTTCTTACATGTTTAAACTTCTGTCACCTTCAAAGTACATTTTGTTTGATGAAATACTCCTATCGAGACACTTTTCCACTGCTCGAAACAGTTTTTGAACTTGTCAATGTTGGTGCCTTTTAGTGCTTCTACTGTTTCTTGTTTCACTTCTTTTACATTAGTAAAATATTTCCCTTTAAGGACTTTTTTCTTCCAGGGAACAGCAATAAAACAAGCTGCTCAGGGTGAGATTGGATTTGGTCAAAAACTGCTGAACACAGCCCAGTGTGGGCAGGTGCACTTCGTAAATCACCTGATGTGAAATGGGCAAACACATTGAAAGAATATTCAAAAGAATATTCACTGAAGCCAAACGCAGCCTCTCACAACAACGCTAGCTGGTACACTGATGCGTATAGGTTCTTAGAACACTTACCTACAGGGAAGGCCTGTATTACAAGGAACCTGCCCTACAAAAGAGAATTCTGGTGTTTTTTTGAATCCCCTTCATATATGGTGTTAACCAATCATAATATTCCATGCTCATGAGAATGATTCTCCAAAAGTTAATATCTACATATATACTTTGTTTTTATAAATGTTTCGAAGATAATAATACTGATGTTATTATGGCTGACTTTATCAGTATTTGATGGTTTCGATAAGTGTGATATGTATGGTTTATAATAAAATAAACCTGGAAGATATATTTATGAATTAGTTACACTTACCAGTGAAAACTTAAATATGGGCTTTGGCAGTTATCAATAGGTTATTATATTTACAAGATCACTACAAAACACCTTTGAATATTCCCTGGTCATATACTTAAGTGAAAAAAAGGACATACATTTTTACTTAAGGCTTTCTTAATTTTGATAAACCATGTGATCTACAAGGGTAGAAAGAAATTCTGGTTTGTTTGTTTTTTTTGCTGTTGTTGTTTAACAGTTATGGCTCTAACTTTTAGCATTTTGCCCAAACAACAAAAAAAACTCTTGATAAGTGTATATTAAATGAATATGCATATGCATACATTTGAAAATGATGCTTCATTTATTCTGATTTTATGAAGGATTTTTAACACCTTGTGTAATATATGAAGGCCCAGTTATTAAGATATCAGTTGTTTTTTTTTTTTAAAAAGAAACACTAAGTTCAGTAACTACCTTAAATGAGAACTAAAAAAGAACTGTGAGTCAAAGATTCCAATGTTCAAGTCAGTATGGGCCTATTCTCAAGAGACAAAGCAGTTCTTTCTGAAGATGTATAATTAAAAAAGGTTTAGAGAGAAGCTCTAATTTTCCACGGAATTAAATTTCCTAAAATTACAGTTGTCCAGTTATAGCTGGTTTCTCGGCCTCTATATGAAGAACTCACCACATTTTGTTGAGCTTTCTGCAGCATTTAGACTCAATTTTAAAATGCCACTGTTGCCTTTCCAATTTAAGGCAGCGACAGAAAAACGAGGATGCGTTTCTTTTGTTTTTGGATTTATTACAAGCATTTTCTTTGTTGACTGAATGCCTAGCTCTTGCCTACTAGAATAGAAAATAAAATAGGGAATTATTAGCTTATGTTAACTATTTAAGCCCAAATAATTTCCAGGCTAAAAAAACCCACATGACTGTAAAAGTGAATTTAATCAGGATAAGACCCAAGTTAGAAGATCACAGGAAAAAGTGTCTTTCAAAAATTTTTTTGGAAAGCTATTGGTAGTTTCAAGAGACCACCTCTGAATGTTCTTGGAAACCTCTGACAAGCTACATGCCACCCACAAAGCCAAATCTTGCTCATGAGTAATCTTGATAGCTCCCTACTCTTCCTAAGCAAAAGTACAAAGTGTGACTATAAATAATCTCTTCGTATAAACATGTCTAAATTTACTCCTTCAAAGGGGTATTATCTTTTAAAATGGACAACTTGGGTGAAGGTCTAGTTATTCCATTACACAAAGAATTTGGAAAACCTCTTACTGTATTTTCTTGCAAAGTTGTGCATCGTGCAAAAACAAAAATCAATCTTAGAACTATTAAAAATACAGACTATTTGGGGCCAAATTTGGCACAGCCCAATCCCATCACTTACATTATTCATGAGTCTTGGTTTTAAATGAGTTCCATCTTTTTTTTCTCAGACGAAGTCCAAATTAACGTCCAATACTATTGGATGAGTCAATAAAATATACCACAGAGTAAAAAGCTACTTCCAAAAGAGATTTTCCAAAATGCCTAATGAGATGGACCTGACACAGGATTGGGACAATAAACTTAACTTGGATACAGGCTTAAAAAGTCAGTCATATATATATATATATATATTTAATGTACTTCATAAATTGTGAGTATATAATCAATGCTGGAAACTCTCACTTTTTCTTATGATCTAAAATACATAACACATACATAAGATAGTACCTTCAGAAATATTTTTAATTTGTGAATTTCTAGCCATCTACTGTGAAATGCTTATAGTTTCAAATGGGAGTCAATAAATAAATGCCTCACTTTTCATTATGCCTACACGATTAATCAAAAGCAGAGCCATGGGTAAGCAGAGAAGCCTTAACTGAGTCCTCTCTCAGGCTCCCTGATATGGTCAAGGCAATCATCTACAAATATTAAAATCAATTCAACAAAATTATTGATTTGTATTTTATTTTCAATTGCCCAAAACATAGACAAATCTATTTTTTCTGTGCATTTTCCAAATTTCAAAATGATTATATATTCTGAAAATAGACTCTAAATAAATCAGATAAGTAAGTTCAACCTATGCCGAATTACATTTTGGACATATTTGATATTTTAGTTTATCTACTAAATACCATATTTCATGCTCAAAAGGTGATATTAATATACAAGAATACCTAGAAGGTATAATGAACTCATCTACAGTATATAACTTCTTAATCTCATTACTGTAAATATTCTACTTGACTCAGAGAAGCACAAAATCAAATGTTTGCCTTTTAAAATTATTGCATGCATGAATATATGAAAGAGGTAATCTTTTAACAAATATTAATTGAACACCTACAGTACAACAAGAACTTGTATAGAATACAAAGAAATAGTTAATGGTCTCGAGTTATGACAACATTGTTGGTGAAGTATAGACATGTACATGAAGTCTATAAAGTTCTTTTGGGAAATACAGTCTGAAGCTATGTGAATTTAAGTTTCAAAATAATATCAATAGAACAGTTAGGTAAATATCAAGCAAATGAGAGAAGAATACTACAAATTGAAAAACTTTAACTTTTTTTTTCTGTTCTAAACATCAACTGTCATGGCTTTATTTTCTAAGGATAGATTCTTATAAAAAATTATCATTTTTAAGCTTTAGTCTGCAAACTCACATCTTTGTAAATTGCATATTATTGACTAATTGAGTAAAGAAAAGTTAAGGAAGAAAAAAATGAACAATACCAAATGATTCAAATGTATTTCTTGATAACATAGGCAGTGAGTTATTTTATATATAAAGTCCAACCATTATCAGAATTTTCATGGCATTGAAATGACTTTAGAAAGCTTTAGAGCACTGAAGCATATTAAAAAATAGAAGATTTATATCATGGAAAAAAGCAAGCAAATGTTTTTATTTCTGTTTATTGTCCCAATTATGCTAAGTACTTGACTTAATTTGTTCTCTTCCTCATTAAATCTAAAAATGTAAAGATGTGTTGGGAATGCATGTTCCTCTGAAATGTTGGTTGAGAATTATGAAGACATATGAGATTATTTTCGTTTATTTTATACTTTTACTGAAAGATATCAGTGCTATTTTCTGCAGTCAAATAATTAAAAGTTAAGCTTAATTTAAAATTCTGAGTTGTTCAAAACTGAATCCCAAATTGATAAGGACATATGTGGTAAGTGTGAATCAACACATTTCTATGAGAATTTTTTTTTTTTTTTTGAGTTGAAGTCTCACTCTGTCACCCAGGCTGGAGGGCAGTGGCATGCTTCCGGCCACCACAGCCTTGACCTGCTGGCTCCGGCGATCCTTCCGCCTCAGCCTTCCAAGTAGCTGAAAATACAGGTGCGCTACCACAACTGGCTAATTTTTGATTTATTGTAGAGATGAGGTCTTGACAAATTGTCTGGGTGGATCTGGAACTGGCGAACTCATGTAATCCTCTCACCTGGGCCTCTCAAAGTGCTGGGATTACAGGCTGAACCACTGAGCCTGGCCTACTATGAGAATTTTAAGAAAAATCTGATCGATTAAGTATTAAGTTCTGTTTGTGATTATTCAGATTTGGAGGATGAGAAAAAAAGAACATGCTTATGTTTGTTTTGTAAAATTTATATAAAAGGATAAAAAAAGAAAGAGTAAGATTCTTTCACTGGCAGACAAATACTATGAAAGTATTTTAGTTTCAAATGTTGATAAACTTCAGCTCATTAAGTACATAATACCTCTGAACCAATAAGAATCCAGGTTCTACCTCCAGTAAGTAGACTTAAAGGTATTTTATCCATAGAGAAGAAATAAGCTATTTCTGATATAATAGTTTAAGGTATACTTCTGACTCACAAATGGAGGAAGGGATCATATGAGTTCTGAGAAAACAGGTCAAACAGCATGACCTTTATAATCTGAACTGCTCCCTGATATTTGAATCAAAGACTGAGATCCAGCTAAACCAGTGATTCTCAACCCGGGAAAAGTTTAGCCTCTGCCCCAAGGGACATTAGAGATGTCTGGAGACATTTTTGGTTGTCACAACTTTGAAGAGACAGATGCATTTTGCTGGCATCTAGTGTGGAAAGCACAAGAATTCTGTTACACATCCCACAGCATAAAGACAGTCCCTTACAACAAAAAAATGATCTGGACCAAATTGTTAATAGTGCCAAGGTTGAGAAATTTTGAGCAGATCCATTGCTTTCTCCTTGTTGAGAAACAGCTGAAATTGAGGCTTTGCCTACTGTTAAAACTAGATGTTTCATGAAAAGTTTCCAAGAAAAGCTGGAACCAACCAACCCTCACATAGCCATAAATATTTCCTGTTGCAGTATCATGTGGGAGAAATTAGAGTTGTGGTCCATGATGAATGCTCATACTTCTTTCTTTGTCAATCTAATTTTTTGTCAATTCAAAGGGCCTTTTCGTAAAAGTGCTCAATTAATTTGCTCATGGGAGTGGGATGGAAAAGACAAGTTCATCTAGTTTCCCCTGCCTAGGATTCACGTTATTTCAGAGCAGAGAAGAGGTATGATTTCCAGCCATGGAGAAAATAGAAGGTACTTATAGGAGATCTGGGAAAAAGAGGGAGGGGCATAATTCATTGAAAAAAATGATCTAGGGAAATCCATTTTATCTTTAGAAGTGTCACATGAGTTACTTGTAAAATATTCTGAATTATATAACATAGGGTTCTTCTATTTTTTATTCTATACATCAGAAGATTAGTCATTTCCAAGTTCACCCAGAGACATAAGAAATGTGAAAAAGTAATTCATACAAAGAGAAAAACAAAGATGTCTAACAACTGATAAAGATGGCAGTTAGAGTAAGTCTTGTCTATTTCTATCAGTGACATATTTTCTTTTCTTAATCAAACCTCATAGAAGAATTCTTGGCAGGTAAAAGGTGCTCAATAAATATTTGCTTAATGAATAAATGGTTCCTTATCCAAATTCTGAATTCTCTTTTAAAGCGTCAATATCTCTCATTCATTTTATCAAATTGTTCTCAAGCTTTGACTTTTCTTGCTTCAAATTTTTTCTAACATTTGTTTCTTTTTTTAAATGGCACTGTCAATTCTTGTCATGGTTTTCTGATTGTTTTTATGTTTTTCGTATTAGCATTCTTTCAAAGATCTTGCTGCCAAATTACCTCTTGAAAACTTTCTGCATACTTTTTAATACCTTTACAACATTTAAGCGTTCCTCATTATCTAAATGGAAACTTTTATCTTTTTAGTTTAACAAAATTTAATTGAAAATCTTAATATACTTTCATTAACTAGTTTGGAATTTTAAAGTTTATTTAAATTACTATCTTTAAAAAATTATTTTTGGCAAAGTAAGTAAGAAGGCCAGTGTGTCAAAGGACAGAATTTTCGTTAACTAGAAATAAAAAGACTTGAAGCCATGCTTGACATTAAATAATTGAGTGACTTTGAATAAACCTCTTAGATAATTTCAAAGATGCGCCTCAGGTATACAATGCTTTATAATGTTGGAGGAAGGAAAAATATTATCTGATACTTGGATTCTAGCAAAAAAACCACATTTTGCTCAATAGTTTCATGAAGGAAAAAAATTATGAAGAAGTTAAGGTTTGGAGGCCTAGAGCCCTCTGTTGCGTTATGGAAAATTAAGCTACAGAAAATATTAGGAGGAAGAAAATAAATCATTTACCATATAATTGAAGAGAAATTATTCTTTCATAAAGAAAAAGTTTAAACATTAAATGTTTTTGTCTCACTCATCTTGGCTTCAATCATTCCAGCTGCCACTTAGCAGTGAAACAACCCATTTTTCTTTTATCACTATTATTGTGTTTGAATCATCATGGCCTTGGAATGAACTACTGCAGGAAAATGGCTTGAAAGAAATACATACATATACATTGGCATCATTCTTCAGTCTCCTCTTTTTTAGTAGCATTGCTTTCAAGCCAAGTTGGCGCTTGTCCAAGATGGAAAAAGAAAAGCATCAGTTAAACAGCTGGTACCAATTATACTAACTTCAATGGGACTACATGCTCAAGTATCCAAGTAGTCAACTGGATCTATGATATAATGGACTTGTTATTCCTTAACTTGACTGTGGTGCTTAAGCTCTGTTTTCCCATTGCCTCCGATTAAGGTAATCGCCAGAATGATGCCACACAGCTTTGCAACAAACAAGTGTTATTATTTTAGTGTGATTGTATAAGCTCATAAAAATCATTGCTGAATTGTGTGCACACATGAGTAGATCTTATTTTGGGGGAAAAGAACAAATGAGAAAACTGGATATAAAAGTTTGAATCAATATGTATTTGGTAAACAACATATTTTGACACTATCACAGGGATATGGAACTTGAGAAAGAAAAATATACTTGGATAAAGAACAACAACAAAAAAGTGCAGCACCGAAAATTGTTTAAACTGTAGTTCCTCTTAAGTTCACTTACAGAAAGAGTGAGAAAACTAAGTGGATTGTAAATTATTGATTCACTTAAATGTTTGTGTTCAGAAGGATGTGAATTTTCATAACACATGCTTATATTTATACTTCATTTCTTTAGAGTTATCTCAATTTTTAAGAAGCTTAGATTGCAGTCCTAGCTGTTTGAGATGCTTGTTCTCTGGAACCAGGGAGTAATTGTTGGCAATAATATTAAATAAAATTTGGATAGGAAAAACTTCAGTTCATAATTTTACTCCCTACAAAGTACAAGTCATACATTTGGCAAGATATGCTGGTTTTCATATGCTCTACTCTGAAATAGAAACTCTCCTAAGTTTACTTTAGGAAAAAAAAATCCATTCCTCTCCATCAAGACTAGCATCTCACACATCACAAAGAGGAATTTGTAACTAGGCAACCAAGGTCAGTGAGACTGTGACCAAGGTTTGGAGAACCAGCTGAACACACACACCAGCCAGACGGAGGATTCGAGCTGCAAGGAAGAAAATGAATGTAGTATTTTGAAGCACTCATTTTTAAAACCTATCATTCCATAACACTATGCAGGTGTACACTATGAAAAACAGCTGCTCCAAACCCACATTTTGAGTCAAAATTATATTCCAAAGATTTTCCATTATAAATGTACCCTGATTAGGCAAGAATCTGGAAAATAAACAATGACAAGAAAAAAACAAAAAACACTAAAAACTCAGGCATTTTTCTAACATGGGTATTTCACTTGAATGGTAAATGAATACTTGACTTTCCTAGGCAAGAAAAGAAAGGATAAATTTGCTAATTCTTATGGTCAAGAATGTTAAAAATAGATGAAATGCTTTTATGAGTTCTCATGAACTGTTTCCAAGTAACTGAGATTGATGTCTGGATTTTTTATATTGACACATAGCATAGCATATTGATCAATACTACAGAATTATGTCACCTATCAGAATTTTAGAAGGCAACAAATATGACTAAAATCAAATACTGTTATTGATTTTAAGTTGGTTGTAGAGTTTTGCAGAATACCAAATATGTTAGATTTCAAAGCTCAAAAATTGTCGTAGGTCTATAGCCTCAAGTAATTATATCAGAAAATTGTATTGAGTATTACCGTCATTTACACTGCTAATAGTTGGAGTGTCTCTTAGAGTAAGCAGTATTCTGAACAGCTTTAAAACTTGTATGTGATTTAGTTATTATTCTTTTTGCTTACTTTCCATTCATTTTTTTCAGAAGACATGTTCATGTCTGTGAAAGAGATGGCCATATCTTACGGTATGCACCAAAATGCTCAGAGACGCTATTACACTATCCTGGTTGAGTCAAATTGACATTTAATTTTATGACATCATAGTTGAATTCTTCTAGTCTCAACCTTAAAGTTTCTGAAAGCAACTTTATCCATATACACCTTTTATAGGAAATATATATTGGTGTAGAAATTAAAAAATGTAGAATGTATTCATGAACTCAAAATGTCAAATCATTTCACATGTTCTTTAAAAAAAATTCATGCATTCACTTTCTCTAACTCTTCTCTCCCTTTCTATTTTTACCAATTACACATTTAACTAAGCTTTAATGAGGCTATCATTAAGTGTAATCTTGTTGGCGAGTTAAAGAGAAACATGTATATTACAGTAATACTGTGTTCACTGGATCTGAGTGTTATCACCTGAGCATAGACTACTGACCCCAAAACTACAGGCAATGATTCACATCTTCCTACATGATATTGAGGAAATGTATTTGTATGCCTATATGTTTATAGGTGAAATCATAAGCTGTTTGGTTCAGCAGTATTTTCTGAATCTTGTAACCTTTTCCTCTTAGTGGACTGGCAGAGGGAATATGACTTTACAAGTAGATTGCAGGAACTCTAGATACATTTGAGAATTTATGCCTCACTGGGAAGAAGAGTAGGGAAGTAAGATTCCATAATTCAGCCTCTGGATTGATAACTGGCTGTATCGGAAGACTATCAAGCACCGTATTCAAGTTCATTTACACACTAACTGTCAGATTGTTTTTAGTGCATAAGAAAATCATGATGAGAAAGCTGGATATGGATGAAAACTCTCCAAATGCATTTTTTTTTTTTTTACAGATTTTGCTTTCTGACTGGCTATATGGACATCATTTTAAAGGTCTAATTTTGCATTTCTAAAACCAAATATTTTTAAGGTGTCACATTACATAAAGTGTCTTCTTAATACTTTCATAGAAGTCAAATTTAAAGGGAAACAAAGAATGTAGTAAAATTTCAAAAGAAATGAACCATAAGCCAAAGCTTATCAAGAACATTACAAAATGAGTAAGGGTTTTTCCTAATATGTTTACTACCTATATCCACATATTCTTTAGTAAAAAATCAAATTTAAAAAATATTTTATTCAGAAATCATTCTTTGGACTGGCAAACAAAAATTGTTGAATATTATTTTGAATAAAGTCATTCCTTGCAAAAATTATCATTTAGAGACATAATTTTTTCGTTTCAATACATGTGTAAATATTTTCTCTGTAAACATGTTTATAACATCTATTGCACCTTTTATCTTGCCATAAAAATGAATGTGTCTCAAAACAGATTAGCCATAAGGTTTTCATATATTTCCAACATTCATAGTAAGTGACATCTGTGAGCCAGATGGAATTAATGAAAATGTCCCTCTACTTCCTGTGTTGCTTAAGAGAAAATAATACCGACCATTTTGACCTCAAAACAACTAGTTTTACTATTTTCAGATTACATCATTATTCCCATTTGCTCTCAGAACAAAATGATTTTCACATTAACAGTTTTTTTCCAGTTGATTTTGTCTTGTTCTGGAGGATCTGATGCTTTAAAAAATACCTATGAAAAGTTAAAAAAACTTTCATAATAACCAGACAATAAGCGCTGTGGGCTCCCACTACAAATCTAGTTCTCTTAGCCCCAAACCCCAGCAGACAAGAGACAGAAAGATAAAACACATATTAGTTCAATTTTTAAATTACATATTGATATAGTTATTTAACAGTTAAATGCAAAGTTTTGCAATTTATTTTTTAAAATTTCTAAAATCAGATGTTTTTGGCAGGGAAATTAAGTGGGAGAAATTCACAATTTTCAGGTGAGCTCACTCAGGGAAATAAATTTTAGCATAAATAATTGCATTCATACGTTTAGCACTTTATTTTGTTTTCTTGTTGTAATCATAAGCAACACAAATGGACAGTTGGTGCAAGAATGCACTTATAGGAAGTCCTACTAAAGAAAGCAATCATGGAGAGCAGGAAGACAAAGACTGTGATTCTCAAGAACAAATTGTTAAGATACACTTGACATTTACAAATGGAGGAAAGTGAGAAAAATGTTTTTATGAGATCTGGAGCTCTTTTGATACACTTTTATTCCACACTGAATGCATAATGGTGAATATTTACAAGACAACATTTCCTACTAGACTACTAAGCAAGGGGGAAATGTATCATTCATTTCTGTATCTTGCGCATTTAGCAGATTATTTAAAACTCATTCAAAAAAATGCAAATTTGATTAAAAATGGATGAAAGAGTGAAGATTCTTTATCAGTTTCATCAATAACCACAAGTCAACATCATTTATGTCCTATTAGTAAAAAAGTAATCAGAGAACAAGTTTTAAATAATGAAAATAAATGGTTTTTTGCTAAAAATATATGCAGTTGATATTTTTATTACCAAACCTATTAGTTATGAAAACACTAAAGAATTATTATTATATGTTTTACTTCCATTTTTAAGCAAAATTACAATTCTCCTACAATTCTTTGATATGATATTGCATGCACATGTTAACTTTTTAAAAACCAATAAGTTACTGAAAAATTGTTTATAGTGTTATTAGTCTATGTGCAAAATGTCATGATGTAATTAATAGCCTTTGTGGTAAAGAAGAAACATGGGGCTACACAATTAATAATTGTATTGTAAACTTTATAAAGATTAAATGGTATGTTGCTGAAACTAGTCCTCTTGTTATTTTTTGTCGTTCACAATTCTGAAATAAATTAATTATTTGGCTTGAAAGATAATAGCAATTATTTTACTATTAAAATGTTAATATCATTAGAGTACTTAAGTCATTCTCAAATTCAATGAACAACATCAAATTAGTTAAGTAAAATTTTCACAAGACTCATACATTCTTTACTGACTATGATTATATAATTCCAAAGTGAGCCGGGCTCGGTGGCTCAGCCTGTAATCCTGCACCTTTGGGAGGTTGAGGTGAGTGGATTGCCTGAGCCCGCGGGTTCGAGACCCACCTGGGCAAATTGGCGAGGCCTCATCTCTCCAATAAATCAAAAATTAGCTGGGCGTGGTAGCGCGCGCCTGTAATTCCAGCTACTTGGAAGGCTGAGGTGGAAGGATCGCCGGAGCCCAGTAGGTCGAGGCTGCGGTGGCCAGGAATGGCCACTGCACTCCAGTCTGGGTGACAGAGTCAGACTCCAACTCAAAAAAAAAAAAAAAAATTCCAAAGTGGTCTTGAGTTGTGCAATAGTGTGTAAATATGCACGTTTGTGATAGTTATCTATCTATCTTTAGATATTACTGATGGACATAACATGCTTTGCTTCACATAACCTCAAACAAGAAGACAGAAAACTGCGATTTAATACTCACATGAGATATTAAATTGCCTGTATTTTTCTTAACTTATTACTGTTCTCACAAGGTTTATGAAATATGAAATTTTTTGTCACTCTTATGGAAATTGGAACTGGCAACCAATTCCTGATTAAAACCCCAAGTGTCCATGCCATAAGAGATAAGATAGACAAGTGGGACCTCATTAAACTGACAAGCTTCTGCAAAGCCAAAGAAACCATCCAAAGAGAAGGGAGACAACCCACAGACTGGGAAAAAATATTTGCCAATGCCATGTCTGACAAAGGCCTAACCATCTAGGATCTACAAAGAACTCGAATGTGCTGAAAAGAAAAAAAAAACAAACAGCCCCGTTACAAAGTGGGCAAAAGATATGAATAGGCAGTTCTCAAAAGAAGACATAAGAGCAGCCAACAGATACATGAAAAAATGTTCAGCCTCACTTGTCATCAAGGAGATGCAAATTAAAAATACACTGAGATACCACCTAATTCCAGTCAGAATGGCCATCGTCAATAATTCAAAAAATAACAGATACTGGAGAGGATGTGGTGTAAAGGGAACACTTCTACACTGTTGGTGGGAGTGCAAACTAGTACAGCCTCTGTGGAAGACAGTGTGGCAATTCCTAAAAGTTCTAAAAATCGACCCTCCATATGACCCTGTAATCACCCTACTGGGAATATACGTGGACATCACTCTATAAAAAAGATATCTGCAGCCAGGCTCGGTGGCTCAGCCTGTAATCCCAGCACTTTGGGAGACTGAGGTGAGTGAATTGCCTGAGCCCGCAGGTTTGAGACCTGCCTGGGCAACTTGGTGAGACCTCATCTCTACAATTAAAAAAAAAAAAAAAATTAGCTGGGCGTGGTAGCACACGCCTGTAGTTCCAGCTACTTGGAAGGCTGAGGCAGAAGGATTGCCAGAGCCCAGAAGGTCGAGGCTGCGGTGACTGAGAGCGGCCACTGCACTCCAGTCTGGGTGACAGAGTGAGACTCCAACTCAAAAAAAAAAAAAAAAAGATATCTGCACACATATGTTTATCCCAGCATTGTTCACAATAGCAAGAACTGGATTAAAAAAATGTGGTATATATTCATGATGGAATATTACGCAGCCATAAAGAACTAAATCATGAACTTCGCTGCAACCTGGATGGACTCAGAGTCTATAATACTGAGTGATCTTTCACAGAAACAAAGAGTTGAATATCACATGTTCTCACTCATAAGTGTACCTTAAACAACTACTGTAATACTATAAGAAAAGGATTGACTGCAGTGGGAAA